>NC_091302.1:6279294-6346794 GCF_038502225.1 Cherax quadricarinatus | reverse complement strand
GAGGAGGAACGAGTTGTGAGTGTGGGGAAAGTTCGTGATGAAGTGAGTATAATGAAAGGGGATAAAACAGGTGGAGATATAGTTTTGGAGTGGTTGGTGCTTTTATTTAATAAATTTATGGAAGAGGGTAAGGTACCTAGGGACTGGCAGAGAGCATGCATAGTTCCTTTGTATAAAGGTAAAGAGGGCAATAAAGAATGCAAAAATTTAAGTGGAATAAATCTGTTGAGTATACCTGGAAAAGTGCATGAGAGAGTTATTACTGAAAGAATTAAGAGTAAGACGGAGAGTAGGATAGCAGATGAACAAGGAGGCTTTAGGAAAGGTAGGGGATGCGTGGACCAGGTGTTTACAGTGAAACATATAAGTGAACAGTATTTAGATAAGGGTAAAGAGGTTTTTGAGGCATTTATGGATTTGGAAAAGGCGTATGGCTAAGGGGACAATGTGGTAGATGTTGCAAATGTATGGAAGAGGAGGTAGGTTATTGCAGGCAGTGAAAAGTTTTTAAGAGGATAGTGAGGCTCAGGTTAGAGTATATAGGAGAAATGGAGGTTATTTCCCAGTAAAAGTAGGCCTTAGACAAGGATGTTATGTCACCGTGGTTATTCAATATATTTATAGATGTGGTTGTAAGAAAAGTGAATGGGTTGGTGTTGGCCAGAGGTGTGGGGTTAAAAGAAAAAGACTGTAACACCAAGTGGGAGTTGTCACAGTTGCTCTTTGCTGATGACACTGTGCTTTTGGGAGATTCTGAAGAGAAGTTGCAAAGGCTGGTGGATAAGTTTGGTAGGGTATGTAAAAGAAGAAAATTGAAAGTGAATATAGGAAAGAGTAAGGCGATGAGGATAACAAAAAGATTAAGTAACGAAAGACTGAATATCAGATTCGAAGGAGAGAGTATGGAGAAGGTGAATGTATTCAGATATTTAGGAGTAGACGTGTCAGCAGATGGGTCTATACAGCACGAAAGAGATTCTTCCGAGCACTACATAGAACCTTTTTAGACGTACGGTAGTTTAAGATGAGTTCAATTGATTATTTTATTAATTAGAAGGTTTACACATAATTTTATTATGTATGTGTACTCTCCACTAGTGCAACATAATCTCTTATGTCACATAACTTGTTGATGGCGATTAGATGTAGCTTATCGCTGGCTATTAAATTTCCTATTATTCTGTATCCTGTTTTCTGTAAAAATCGGAGCTCCTCTCTACCCTTCTCCAAATGTGAGGAAGTTGAGTGGATGACTGGGTGATGGACGGTGCCTGTGTCTTGACGTTTTCTGAAAGTGGATGGCGTCACCAGACTACCTTACTCTGAGAAAACTTCCTCACATTCCACCTGGTGTTGCTCATGAAACACTGAATAGCTTCTGATGACGCAAAGAGACGTGTGAAAAACTTTGAGCTCACAATTTCCATCCCCTTGGCTTGCCTTTCATATATATAGGAAAAATTGGTCAATTATTCGCCAGTTAGCAAGAACTCATTTAAAATTAAATCCTTTCTAAAAAAATTTCTTATACGTTTAAAGATACATTTTTTTCATTTATGTTCAGGTAAAAATTAATAATTTTGTACCAAAAGAACCTTAGAAAACTTACCTAACCTTATTATAACAAGCGCAATTTAATTTAGCCTTATCCAACTATATATATATTTTAGATAAGTTCACAATAACTTAATAACAAACAAACACAATGAAATATATTTTTTTTTGTTAGGATCAAAATGATTGTTGCAAAATTAATGCATATACACAAATTTTCGCTTGTCTTAAGCCAAAATCGAAAGTTTTACCTATTCAGCAAGGCATATAATATATATATATATATATATATATATATATATATATATATATATATATATATATATATATATATATATATATATATATATATATATATATATATATATTTGTAGTTCTGCCTGGTCTTCGATCAGTGTATTTTTCCCATCAATTTATCACTGCAAACGGGGACCCCCCAGAGCATTCCTTCCGTCATTCGTTCACAAATACCGGGCAACACCTGGCTGACCCTGCGGGCCCCCGCTGGTCACAGGTCCCCACTCTAACCCCCCACGTACCATGATTTGCTGTCTTTGCGTACCCTGACCCTTTTGGTCCTTCCTGTTTCCCCTGCTTGTCCTCCATTTTTTGCACCAATCTCTGTGTGGAACGTGTCAAACGCCTTCTTGCAGTCCAAAAAAATCAATCCCCCCACCCCTCTCTTTGTCTTACTGCTGTCCCCATGTCTAGAACCCAGATTTTTGTGAAAAGGATTTCCGCCCCTGAAACCATCTTGCTGTTGATAAATCATTCCTTTCTAGGTGTTCCCCTTTTCCTCCAGATAATCTTCCCATGTTTTTGCATACATACATGCAGTGACACTGGTCGGGTTTTTAATGCTTATGTCGTTCCTTTAAAAGATTGGGACTAATTTGTGTCTTCATCCCTCAGGCAATCTCCTGTTTCATAGATGTTTGAATATTGTTGTTGGGGTAAAAATAGCGCCTCCCCTTCTAATCCCCATGAGATGTTATCCCCCCCGTTAGGTATCAGCCATGAAGCCTTTTCATTTTTCCTCGGTTGTGTGCACTGTGCCCGGGTGTGCCCCACCTCTCCTTTTTCTGGGTCCCTTTGTCCCCTCTGTGAACATTTTTTTGAATCTTTTGTTGAGTTCTTCACTCCCCGGTTTTTTCCCTTGCTCTCCTCCTTCCTTCCTTAGCCTGTTACCTGGTCCTTACTGTTTTTTTCCTCCGTTGGCTTACAACGCGGTAATTTTGGCTTTCCTCTAGTCATTTCATATTGTCTTTGGGCCCCTTCTTATCTGTGCAATTTTTTTTCCCTCGACTGTTCTCCATTCTCCGGGTCCTTTCCCTTTCTTATTTCTTCCTTTCCCCACACATTTGGGTTTTTTGCCCCCCTGCCCCTTTGGGTCCTTTTCCATCCGGGCTTTTTTTTACTCCTGTTACCCGGGGGAAAACCCTTCACCTTTCATTTTGTTGCTCATTTCCCATCATCTCATTAACTGGCTTCCTGCGCCTTCCCACTAAACCCCCGTTCAGGTAGTTCCTCATTCTTTTTTGTCCCCTTTTTTGTGGTTTTTTTTCTTTTCTGTTTTCCCCTCTTCTCCTACTTGCTCCCGTTTTCAAGTTTAAAACCACTTTCACTCCCCCCAAAGGGGCCAGTGATGTCCTCGAATCTGACACTGAAGGTGAATACTGTCCAGCCTTGCGGGTTTCTTCCCTCTCTCTTTTATTCCCCGTTTGGACATAATTTCCCTCCAGTACCACCTCCATCATCTTAGCCCCCATGATTTTGGGCCCCCCATGTGGGCCCAAAGCCCTCCCAATCGACCCCTTTTGGGTTAAAGTCCCCCATGATAGATTTTTCCCTGTCATGGCTCTTCTGGCCCTCTAGCCATGTCAACCATCGCCCCATTGCTCTCGTCTACTTTTTGTTGCCTCTGTGTTCTGTGGGGGTTTACATCACTGCTATTACCATTTGGGACCCCCAGAGTAAGTTTCCCCAATTAATCACTTTTCCCCCTATCTCCTCCCAGCTCAAAAAAATCAGGATTTTTGATCCAACGCCACCCTCCACCCCTTTTCCCTCTGTTTTTCCTCGGGATTTGTACCCCCGTTGGAAAGATGGCATCTGTATTACCTGTAAGCGTTTCTGTGAGGCTAGATGCCCAATGCTTCTTTGACTTTTCTTTCCCCCCCCCACTTATTTGTTATTCCATCACTTTTTTGGACCATACCCAGCCTTTCCAACACTGTTTTTCCGTGAGGGTGGGAGACCGGGAACGGGATTTTTAAGCCGGGGGGGTGGAGGCGGGGGTAGGGTTTTGTGTGTTGGGATGGTGAAGGTTGTATGGCCCCTGGGGTAGTTGTGTGTGTGCTTGCCTTGCTGCTGTCCTGCCTGACTGATTTCTTGATTCCCCCTTTGTCTTTTTTCCCAGCTCCCCTTTTTTTGTCCCCCCCAGCTCTTTTTTGTTTTATTCTGTCTCTGTCAAACCCCCTTTTGTACTTTCCAGTATTTCAATCGTGGTTTCTCTGGGGGATCCTTTCCGCACTGTTTCCCCCTGAGAATCAGCTTGATTGGTCGTTTTCCCCCTCATCCCCTATTTCAAAAATTTCTACCGTCCGTCTCTTCCCCTTTTTTTCCCGTGATGATTTTCCAATCTCCTTTTTTTCTTCCTGCCCCTTTCAGTGTTTTCTCCCCCTAAGCCCATGGATAACACTATTTTTTTCTTTCTTCCTCCCATTGCCTCCCCCCGGACTTGGATCCTGCCTTAGGGCTTTTTCCCCCTTGGTTTCCCAGGGGCCTTGATAGCTTTTGTGCCTCAGCATTCGACCTACCCCTCTCCATCCAAAACGTTATTTCTTTATTTTGGTCCCCCTTTGGATTGAGGGACCAGCATAATTATAATTCCTTCCTTCCTGTTCAGCCTGCAGCTTCATATCTTTCTTCTCTGTCACCCCCTGAACTCCTTGCCAATCCAACTGGCCCTTTATCTCAAGGTTTGGCCTCCCAATTTTTTTTGTCCCCTTTCTAAAACCTTTTTCCCATTTCACAGAGGCTCTTTCCCCATTTTGAAAGCTCTCCAATTTTCTCTCCCCCTTTTGCCCTTTCCCCACTGCCCCTCCATCCACCCCCCCTACCCAACCCTTTTCCATCTGACCTTGGTTCTGAGTCCCCTTTTTTTTTTTTTTTTTTTTTTTTTTTAAGAGAGGGAGGGAGAGTTAAAAGGGAAAAATGGGGACAGAAAAACAAGAAGAGAGAAGAAAGAAGAGAGAGAGCAAGAGGGGGCAAAGAGAGAGAGAGCAAAGAGAGAGAGCAAGAGAGAGAGAGAGAGAAGAGAGAGAGAGATCAAGAGAGAGAGGGGAGAGAGAGAAGAAGAGAGAGAGAGAGAGCAAGAGAGAGAGAAGAAAGGAAAGGGGCAAGAGAGAGAGAGAGGAGAGGGGCAAGGAGGAGGGGCAAGGAGGAGAGGGGGGGAAAAGGAGAGGAGGCAAGGGGGGGCAAGAGGGGGAAGGGAGGGGGGAAGGATGGGGGGAAAGATGGAGGAAAGGGAGGAAAGGGGGAAAAAAGGGGAGGAAAAGGGGAAAAAACAGGGAGGAAAAGGAAGGGGAAGGGAGAAGAGAGGGGAAAAAAGGAGAGAGGGGAAAGAGAGAGCAAGAGAAGGAAGAGGGGAAAAAGAGGGGAGAGAGGAAAAGAGAGAGGGGGGAAAAAGAGAGAGAGCAAGGGGAAAAAGAGGAAGAGGAAGAGAGAGAAGAGAGAGAGAGAGAGAGAGAGAGAGAGAGAGAGAGAGGGGAGGGGGAGGGGGGAGGAGGGGAAAAGGAAGGAAGGGGGGGAGAAGGGAAAAGGGGGGGAGAGGGAAAGAGCAGGGGGAGAGGGTGGGGGGGAGGGGATGGGAGAGAGGGGGGGAAAAGGGGGAGGGGGGAGAGAAAAAGGGATGGGGGGAAAAGAGGGGGGGGAGAGGTTTAAAGAGGGGAGAAAAGGAGGGGAAAAAGGGGGGTGGGAAGGGGGGAAGAGGTAGGGAAAGATGAGGGAGGAATCACTTATGTAAAAAAGAGGGGGTTCGTTTAAAGTTCCGGGATTTAATTGTGTATGTTGTTTTTTTTTACACTTACATTTTTCCTTTTGGGATGTTTTTTTATGTGTTTTTTTTTTTGTTTTTGGGGGGGGTTTTTAGGGTTGTGGTTTTTGGTGTGTATGTGTGTGTATGTGTTTTGTGTTTTAATGTGTGGGTGTTTTGTGTGGGGTGTGTGTGTGTGTGTGTGTGTGTGTGTGTGTGTGTGTTTGGTGTTTTTTTTCCCCACTAAGATTCAATTTAAAATAAATCCGAGATCCAGAATTTTACCCAAATTTTAACCTTATCGATTCTATTTAAAAATTCAGAAAGATGGGTTTAAAATTTAGTTTGTTCGCAATGTGTATTTTTGTGTGTGTGTGTGTATGTGTTGTGTGTGTGTGTGTTGTGTGTGTGTGGGGGTGTGTGTGTGTGTGTGTGTGTGTGTGTGTGTGTGTGTGTGTCTGTGTTATTTTTCCATTTTAAATTCATACTGCTAAAAATATCAAGAAATCCTGTTTTTCAAAACTCCCAACAGTGATTCTAGCACTTATCACTTCACTTATAAAACACAGAAAGAAATGGTTTTAAAATTTTAGCTTTTTCGAGTTTCGGGGTTTCACGTCCCCCTCACTAGGCCCCCTCCAGGCCCTCCCGTCCCCCCCTCTTCCCAAAATTATGCTATTTCCCTAACTGGAATCGGAGGAGTGACCAGTATCTAACAGGATAAGGGAGGATTTGAACCCCAAAAAAAACCCCCAAAAGGTGAGTGATACTTGCTGGCAGGGTGCGATGAAAGTTTCCCGATGCTGATGGAGCCTTCATCACTATTTTTAAAATTTTCACTGATCTTTATAACGATTGCTCATGCATCCCGGGGCCCCAGTGTCATTTTGATAAATCCTTCACTTATATTGGGAAACACTTCCTTGGGTTTTTAATTTTTTATGTATAATGTCACACAACTGTTGTGACGTCATGTTTCAGCAGGCCAACCACCTTTCCCCCGTTTAAAATTTTTTATTTTTTCCTTTTTCTTTTTTCTTATTAATTTTTTTACTCCTGTATGGTCCCCCATTTCCCTTGTTATCCCAAACTCCGAAATTTTGAAACCGCTTCCAATACTTGAATCTTTGTATATTTGAATCTGTGTAGCAAAAAGCCTACTATCCACAAGGTTTGACACTTTGAAATTTAAAAAATTTATTTTTCCGACTTTTTTTAATAATCTGTTATCACTTGGGGTTGTTCATGATTTTTCAATAGTGATTACTGCTAGATTGTTGGGGTTAAAAACCCCCCCCAAAAAATCTAGTTGTGACCCCCGTCGCTGACTGGGTTTTTGTGTGTGTGTGTGTGTGTGTGTGTGTGTGTGTGTGTGGTGTGTGTCTCAGTGAACTATTGACTAGGTTACAATAGCTTGACAAATCATTCTTTAAAAAGGGAAAAATGTTTGCAGGCCCAAGGTTTTTAAACCCAACAGGGGTTTTGGGCTTTGTGCAATTTTAATACCTCTCATGTCACGAGACCCTTTTTTGCAAAGGCGTTTGGGGGGGGTGGGATTTGGGGGTCTCCAGTGCCATTTTTGGACCCCATCCGAAACCCTTTGATGTCACAATGCAATCTTTACTCACAAAAATATCTTAAATACTTCCCTGGCATTCTTTAAAAAAAAAATTAAGGGCCCGGGGGGGAAAAAAATGCCTTTTAGAAGGGCGTAGCCGTAAATAATTTTTATAGGATTTTTTATGAAAACCTCATCTCCCGCATTTGGCAAAGAATCTCCATTTACCCAAAAAATGATCCCCAAATCATCAGATTTTACAAACCTCTATAAATTAACCTGGCCCACTTTCATAATATAACAACGCCCAAAACCCAAAATTAAAAACCTTACAAGGTTTATCATAACCTTTGCAAAAAATTTTGCAGCCCTAAAATAAAGTAGCAACATACGCTCTCACATTAACGCCTAAAAAACTATCACCACAGCATCATAGCAACAGCTGGTTTTTCTTCAATCACGGCTTCGGGCTAACTCAATCTGAACTCAGCTAATTGCAAAGGTGATCGATCAATCGGGTTTAAAGCCTGTCGGCTACTTGATGGATCATTAAGGCTGCATGTCTCCTGTACACTACCAGTCAAGAGTATTTTAATCCCTATACGTAGGATTAAAGTTAACTCTCAGTGCATATAAATTGACAGACATACATTTCTAGGTACATACTCGTATATCCTTGTGGAA
Organism: Cherax quadricarinatus; assembly: GCF_038502225.1. Taxonomy (NCBI): domain Eukaryota; kingdom Metazoa; phylum Arthropoda; class Malacostraca; order Decapoda; family Parastacidae; genus Cherax; species Cherax quadricarinatus. The sequence continues at coordinate 6,338,962 of NC_091302.1, read as the reverse complement.
AGGCACACACTTCTTCTCTTGCTGCTACATATATATCATGGTCTCTGAGCACCACAACCGTGCAGTCATGGTCTAACACTATTATCATTGCTTCTGTAGCATATAACCCATAAGGTGGATAACGATTGCCCTAAAATCATTCTGGCGAAGTTCCTCTCACTCTTTGTCCAAAAGTGTGACTGTGATGGTCTTCTCAGAGCAAATGTTAGCCAATTGTCGTAACTGTCTGCCCCTGAAGTTACAGTACGGGAAAGTTATTCAACGTCCCTTGAAGTGACCGGCCGTCCGAGTGGAAATGGGCAATATTAGTTGGTATTAATTTGCTTCTGGTATTTGAAGCGTAATGAAAGGCAGACAGAGAAGGGACATTAAGAGTGTGCTATTATACTGCGTTATATATTGTAGTTACGTAGTGAGAACACCAGCAATGTGTTGCTACCCAGTTTTATATAAAATAGTTACGTCGTGGGAACACTAGCAGTGTTCTATATGATGCCTATACTGTGGGATTAAAAGTTAGTTATTCTTTCCATACCATACTGAATCATACAGAATTGATTTTGAACACTAATTTAAAAAATGTATCATCCTGAGCTGGGAGACATCAGTATTGAGAAATTATCTCCAAGCATTTCGCTCTGGGTTCAGTAGCTGACAGTTTCAAGATTGTGTTTCGACAGAGCTGGAGTTACTGTTAACAGGGAGAAGAAAGTGAGAGTTCAAGGGGGTGGGGAGAACGAAGTCTTTGATGAGATTATGTACTGAAAGAGATCATGGATATTGAAGAGAATATACAGGGTATTATTGTTGTGTATGTTGAAGATAACATGCATGGTATTATTGCTCATTACGAGCACTGAGAACAGATATAGCACTTTTCTTTAATACGCGCGAAAAACACTGAACAAATTAAGCAGTCATGTAGAGAATCGTGTTGGTGGCAAGTTGTTAGACTAAAACCATTGAGAAATAATTACTGTTCTGCCATATAAGCATGAACGAAAGTGTGTACAATGTTATACACACTGGTACCACTGCTAGTGTTGTACACACTGGTAGCACTGTTAGTGTTGTACACTCTGGTAGCACTGTTAGTGTTATACACTCTGGTAGCATTGCTAGTGTTGTACACACTGGTAGCACTTTTAGTGTTGTACACTCTGGTAGCACTGTTAGTGTTGTACACTCTGGTAGCATTGCTAGTGTTGCGCACACTAGTAGCACTGTTAGTGTTGTATACTGGTAGCATTGCTAGTGTTGTACACTCTGGCAGCACTGCCAGTGATATACACTTTCATGGCACTGCTAGTGCTGTATACTTTGATAGCACCGCTAGTGTTGCACACATTGATAGAACTGCCAGTGTTGTACACTTTGATAGCACTGCTATTGTTGTACACTGTAAAAGCGCGTGCGCACACACACTCACACATAAAGACAAGCACACTCACACACACACCGAGGGAAGAGAAGAAGATAAGCCATACGCAGAGGCCCTGTCAGACCACAGGAGGCCCGGGAAAAGCCAAGGACTGAAAGTGGCAGGCCGTTGGTTACAGGGACCGCAGAGAGGGAACTGAAGGAAGGGAAGGAGATAGGTTCACTGCAGAGGCGCTATCGGGCGATCGAGAGATCCAGGAAATATTCAGGAAAGCAACAATGGAGATGCTTACATGGGATCATGAGATAGGAAGGGAAATATAATGGGAGGATGAAAGGGAGAGGTCAATCTTTGTTAATGGGCTTCAGGAGACCAAAGGGACAACATACAAAGAAAGACGACAAAGGAAGGATAAAGAGATTGAAAATATCATTAAAGAGTTGGGAAAGGAAGACATGACCCAGCTGACAAATTTTCTGAGAACGTGGGGATATTCAAGGGAAAGAAACAGTTCAGTCAAATTGATTTTCAGTTCAGAAGCAGTGCAAAACAAGATTCTGCAGCAGAAAACACTGCTAAACAGCTCTCCAAATTACCAGCGGGTGTACCTCGACCACAACAGAACAAGTGAAAAACAGAAACTGAGAGGAGACAAAGACTCAAGAGGCAAGAAACAGTGTCAAGGAAATGGGAAGCAAGTGCTCAGACTCAGGAGGACCAGCAAAAAAACCTCCTTCAGAACTACCCACAGAACACCCTCAATCCTGTCAACCCCACTGCAACCAAACTAACCCAAAACAACCCACATTCTGCACAAACAGCCCCTACCTACCATTACAAACTTCACCTTCACAGCAGCCTCCCATAGTATCCTGGTAAGTCTTCTATTCCCTCAACCCCCATAAACCCCCAAAACTCAGTATTAGAAAAGAAGCTAAAGGTATGATACACCAGTGCAGATTGAATAACAAATAAGAGTGAGGAGTGGCAGGATAGAATCACCAAGGCATCCCGGGACATCATGGCAACCCCGGAGACAAACCTCACAGAAGTGATAACAGATGTGATCTTCCAGTCTGGATATCAGGTCCTGAGGAAAACGGGAACAGAGGGGGAGGAAAAGTTACACTGCTCATCAAAAACCAATGGAGTTTTGAGGATACGGGAGGGCAAGTCAGAGGAGTATGGATCCTGTCTCCACTTCTTTCTCCTCTTGACATCTCTAAGACAACTTGACGTGTTTGACCAGGTGTAGGTTCCATACTGGTGCTGCATTCTCCAATATGGGACTGACATACACGGTGTACAGTGTTGTGAATGACTCCTTACTTAGATGTCAAAACGCTATTCATAGGTTTTCCAGGCGTCCAGATGCTGCAGCCGTTATTTAATTGATGTGCGCCTAGGGAAATGTGCTCGGTATGATGATCACCCCAAGATCCTTTTCCTTGAGTGAGATTTGCAGCCTTTGACCCTTTAGGCTGTGCTCTGTCTGCGGTCTTCTTTGACCTTTCCAAAGCGTCATTGCTTTGGATTAAACTCCAGGAGCCTTTTGCCGGACCAGGTTTACAACCTGTCCAGATCCCATTTAGACTTACCTGATCCTCGTCTACTTCTATTCCTCTCATGTCATTCTCATAAACCCGAAACACCACCGGGCCTACGACTGACGTTTGTTAAATCCCACTCGACATTCACCCACTGTGACTCCTCGCCACATATCAACACACACTGCTTCCTTCCTGTCAGACATTTCCTGATTTAGTGCAGTAATTTCGTAGCTAGCTATTCTTGCCTTCTCCTCTAGCTATTCAAAGAGTCTCTAGTGTGGTACTGTGTCGAAATCCTTTTAACAGCCCAAGAAGATGCAGTCTACCCAACCCTCTCTTTCCTGTCTTACTTCTGTTACCATGTGTGTGTGTGTGTACTCACCTAATTGTACTCACCTAATTGTGGTTGCAGGGGTCGAGACTCAGCTCCTGGCCCCGCCTCTTCACTGATCGCTACTAGGTCCTCTCCCTCTCTGCTTCCTGAGCTTTGCCATACCTCTTCTTAAAACTATGTATGGTTCCTGCATCCACTACTTCACTTGCTAGGCTATTCCACTTCCTGACGACTCTATGACTGAAGAAATACTTCCTAACGTCCCTGTGACACGTCTGAGTCTTCAGCTTCCAGTTGTGACCCCTTGTTTCTGTGTCCCCTCTCTGGAACATCCTATCTCTGTCCACGTTGTCTATTCCCCGCAGTATCTTGCATGTCGTTATCATGTCTCCCCTGACCCTTCTGTCCTCCAGTGTCGTCAGTCCGATTTCCCTCAACCTTTCCTCGTACGACATTCCCCTGAGCTCTCAGGCTATTCTCAGGTTTGCCAGGCGACCGTATACTGCAGCAGTTATTTGGTTGATGTGTGCCTCCGGTGACGTGATCGGTGTTATGGTCACCCCAAGGTCTTTCTCCCTGAGTGAGGTCTGTAGTCTTTGTCCACCTAGCCTATACTCTGTCTGCGGTCTTCTTTGCCCCTCCCCAATCTTCATGACTTTGCATTTGGCAGGGTTGAATTTGAGAAGCCAGTTTCTGGACCACATGTCCAGCCTGTCCAGGTCTCTTTGCAGTCCTGCCTCATCCTCATCCGATTTAATTCTTCTCATCAGCTTCACATCATCTGCGAATAGGGACACTTCAGAGTCTATTCCTTCCATCATGTCGTTCGCATATATCAAAAATAGCACTGGTCCTAGAACAGACCCCTGTGGGAACCCGCTCGTCACAGGCGCCCACAGTGATACCTCTTCACGTACCATGACTCGTTGTTGCCTCCCTGTCTGGTATTCCTTGATCCATTGCAGTGCCCTCCCTGTTATATGTGCCTCAACCTCCAACTTCTGCACTAATCTCTTGTGGGGAACTGTATCAAAGGCCTTCCTGCAGTCTAGGAAAACGCAATCAACCCACCCCTCTCTCTCGTGTCTTACTTCTGTTACCTTGTCATAAAACTCCAAAAGGTTTGTGACACAGGATTTGCCGTCCATGAACCCATGCTGGTTTTCATTTATAATCTTGATAATCTCCTGCTGATAATCTTCTCCATGACTTTGCACACAATCCATATCAGAGACACAGGTCTGTAGTTTAGTGCCTCATTTCTGTTTTCTTTCTTAAATATGGGGACTACATTTGCTCTCTTCCATTTCTCAGGTAGTTGCCCAGTTTCAAGGGATGTGTTGAAGATTGTGGTTAGGGGCACGCACAGCATCTCTGCTCCTTCTCTAAGGGCCCAGGTATCAAGGTCACTTAGCAGCTTCTGCACCTCCTCCTCGGTTGTTCGTACGTCATCCAACACTTGTTGGTATATTCCCTCTTGATGTTCCCTTCTGTGCTGTCTTCCGAGAGCCCTTCCTGTCTCTACTGTAAAAACTTCCTTAAATCTCCTGTTTAGCTCCTCACATACCTCCTGATCATTTCTTGTGAGTTCTCCACCTTCTGTCCTCAGTCTGATCACCTGATCTTTGACTGTTGTCTTCTTCCTGATGTGGCTATACAACAGTTTTGGGTCAGTCTTGATTTTCGATGCTATGTTATTTTCCTACTGTCGCTGGGTCTCCCTCCTTACCTGTGCATACTCGTTCCTGGCTCTGCGACTCATCTCCCTATTTTCATGTGTTCTCTGCCTTCTGTACTTTTTCCATTCTCTATTGCACTTTGTTTTTGCCTCCTTACACCGTCGGGTAAACCAGGGGCTCGTTCTGTTCTTCTCATTGTTTCTGTTGCCCTTGGGAATAAACCTTTCCACTGCCTCCTTGCATTTTGTTGTTACATATTCCATCATTTCATTTACTGGCTTTCCTGACAGTTCTCTGTCCCACGGAACCTTCTGCAGGAAGTTCCTCAACCCTATGTAGTCCCCTCTTTTATAGTCAGGCTTTTCCCATTCAACTCCTGTTACTCTCTCCACTTGCAACTCTACTATGTATTCAAAGCACAGAACCACGTGGTCACTAGCTCCTAGGGGACTCTCATATGTGATGTCCTCAATGTCTGAACTGCCCAGGGTGAACTCAAGGTCCAATATTGCTGGTTCATCCTCCCCTCTCACTCTGGTCGTGTCCTTAACATGTTGGTGCATGAGGTTTTCCAGCACCACATCCAACATCTTGGCTCTCCATGTTTCGAGACCCCCATGTGGCTCCAGGTTTTCCCAGTAAATCTCCCTGTGGCTGAAATCCCCCATAACCAGCAACTTTGCTCTGCTGGAGTGAGCTCTTCTTGCCACCCCAGCAAGTGTGTCCACCATTGCTCTGTTGCTCTCTTCATATTCCTCTCTTGGCCTCCTGCAGTTCTGTGGTGGATTATACATCACTGCAATGACCACCTTGTGTGTGTGTGTGTGTGTGTGTGTGTGTGTGTGTGTGTGTGTGTGTGTGTGTGTATGCGTGTGTGTGTGTGTGTGTGTGTGTGTGTGTGTGTGTATGTGTGTGTGTGTGTGTGTGTGTGTGTGTGTGTGTGTGTGTGTGTGTGTGCGTATTGAGCATGAAGCTGGCTTTCATATGAAAAGCTATATTAAGGCAGCTTAATTAATGAAAAGGAGAGAGAGAGAGAGAGAGAAAGAAAGTGTTACATCAGGTTGTGTTCTGTCGACAGTGAAACATTCTCTGGCTTATTAGTCTTTTCCATGTTTAGGTTTAGGTTCTGTTCAGGGGATGTTTGGTTAATACTGATTGCATCTCATCTACTATACGAGGGTCTTTAGGTAGCATGTTACCCGTACACCAACAATTACAAATACAGTGAATATATACACTGAGAGATACACGTCTCTCAGTGTATATACACTGTGGTATACATGTGTCTCGGTGTGCATACACTGAGAGATACACGTCTCTCAATGTATATACTCTTAGAGATGCACGTCTACAAGTGCATATACACTGAGAGGTACACGTCTCTCATTCTATATATACTGACAAATACATGTATCTCAGTGTATAAACACTGAGAAATATACGTCTCTTATAGCATATATATATACACTGAGAGATACACGTTTCTCAGTGTACATACGCTTAGAGATACATGTCTCTCAGTGTACTTGAACTGAAAGATACACAGCTCTCAGTGTATATACACCGAGAGATGCACGTCTCTCCGTGTTCATTAAGAACTACAAGAATCCCCTTTCGCAAGCCTTAGGTATGCTATGGATACGGTTGTAATCCCACAGTCGCTAAAAACAACAGATATTGCCCCATTCAATAAAGGTGGCAGCAAATCAATAGCAAAGAATTACAGACCAATAGCCCTAACGACCTACATCATAAAAACCTTCGAAAAAGTTCCCTAAGAAGCATAATCGCCAGTCACTTGAATTTCCAGCATTTGCACAATCCAGGGCAACCTCAGTTTAGAGCAGGTCGATCCTCCCACTCCCAACTACTGCACCACTATGATGCGGTTTTGGATGCACTGGAAGACAAACAGAATGCAGATGCAGTATACACAGATATTGCAAAAACCTTTGACAAGTGCGATCGTGGTGTAAGAGCGCACAAAATGCGTGCTAAAGGAATAACTGGAAAAGTGGGCAGATGGATCTTCAACTTTCTAACCAATCGAACATAGAGTGATGGTAAACAGAGTTAAGTCGGAGGCTGCCACAGTGTAAAGCTCTGTTCCATAAGTCACGGAGTATACTACAAACTAACTTTAACCACACAATAGAGCGAAAATATAGTGTGAAGGACTTGGGAGTGTTAATGTCAGAAGATCTAACCTTCAAGGATCACAACAGTATCACTATTACATCTGCAAGGAAAATGATAGGATGGATAATGAGAACATTAAAAACAAGGGATGCAAATCCAGTGATGATAGTTTTTAAATCACATGTTATCTGTAGGCTGGAATACTGGTGTACATTAACATTTAAGGCAGGTGAAATCGCAGGTCTAGAATATTTAAAGAGCACTTTGACTGTGTATATAAGTTCAGACAAGCACCTTAATTACTGGGAAAGTTTGGAGTCACTTGCCCTGTACGCACTGGAACGGAGGCGAGATGCATCATAATCTACACCTTCAAAATCCTAGAAGGAGTGGTCTAAAATCTGCACATAGAAATCACTCCCTAAGAAAGCAGAAGACTGGGAAATGGGTGCAACATACCCCCAGTGAAAAGTAGGGGCGTCATGAGCACACTAAGAGAAAACACAATAAGTGTCCGGAGCCCAAGACTGTTCAGCAGCCTCCCACCAAGCATAAGGAGAATTACTGAAAGACCCCTGGTTGTCTTCAAGAGGGATCTGGACAGATACCTAAAGTCAGTACACGATCCGATCACCCAGACTGTCATTCGTACCTCGGACTATGTGCGGCCAGCAGTAACAGCCTGATTGACCAAGTCCTGATCCACCGTTAGGCCTGGTGTTTCGGAGCCGTTGACGACCGGAACACTCTCCAGGTATAAACGCTGAGAGATACACATCTCTCAGGCTGATAGATACATGTCTCTCGGTGCACATACACTAACAGATACTTGTCTCTCAGTGAACATAAACTGAGAAATACACCTATATTCCGATAGATACACGTTCCCTAGTGTATATTCAATGAGGCATACACATCTCTTAGCGTATAAAGACTGTGAGATATACATCTCTCATTGCATACATATTGAAGAATTCACGACTCTCAGTGTATGAATTATTAGACACCATAAGATGCAGATGACGTTTTTTCGTGCAGTGGATACTGACACATCACCAAACAATCATGGTGACATCATCATCCCATTATAGTGACATCAAACAATTATGGTGACATCATCATAATAGTGAGACATCACCAAACAATTATGGTGACATCACCATAATAGTGAGACATCACCAAACAATTATGGTGACATCACCATAATAGTGAGACATCACCAAACAATTATGATGACATCAACATACCATTATAGTGACATCAAACAATTATGATGACATCATACAGATTAAGGTATTCACCCACAGTCAATTAATATTACATCTCCACATCAGTGTCAACAAGTATTACCCTGACATGGTAATATTATATTCCTCTACAAAAGATATTTGTGTATAATTCGTTACGTATTTTACTGAGTAAATTACAGAGGAAATAAATTTTGGGTTTATTCTCTTTGACCGAAATAATGTAATGTTTTTATTATTCATTATTAAGTTAGAATATTTTTTTATCATGTCGCCTTATTGAAATTTTTGTACAGGTAATTTATGTGATTGCGTATGAGGTCAGAGCAGCAAGTATTGCGTAATGAGAGAGATAGAGAGAGAGAGAGAGAGAGAGAGAGAGAGAGAGAGAGAGAGAGAGAGAGAGAGAGAGAGAGAGAGAGAGAGAGAGAGATTAATTAGCGTTCGCCACAGGAAAAACGGCAAACCAATCATTTGAGTGTAAATTATATCATGGTCGTGCATCATATTCAAGGTGGTTCATCATATTCCTGGTGGTTCATCATATTCCTGGTGGTTCATCATATTCCCGGTAGTTCATCATATTCCTGGTGGTTCTTCATATTCCTGGTGGTTCATCATATTCCTGGTAGTTCACCATATTCTTGGTGCTTCATCCTATTCTTGGTGGTTCATCATATCATGGTAGCTCATCATATTCATGGTGGCTTATCATATTGAAGGTGGTTTATCATATTCATTGTGGTTTACCATATTTATGGTGGCTCATCATATTCATAGTGGTTCATCATATACATGGAGATACAAGAAGGTAAAGAGAGGTGAAGAGAGTAGTAAGAGAGAAAAAGTTATCATGTGAGAGATTGTTACAAAGTGGAAGTGATACAAGGAAAAGAGAGGTTAAGAGAGTGGTGAAGGAATGTGAAAATAGAGCAAATGAGAGTGGGTGAGATGTTGTTAACAAATTTTGTTAATATTATATATTGGGCAGGGAAGAATAACATCTTGTAGGAGTGAGGAAGAGCCAGCTGTGAGTGTGGAAGTTCGTGAGTCAGTGGGTACAATGAAAGGGGGTAAAGCAGCTGGGAATGATGGGATAAAGAAATGTTAAAAGCAGGTGGGGATATAGTTTTGGAATTATTATTTCTGTTATTTAATAAACGTATGGAAAAGGGTAAGGTTTCTAGGGACTGGCAGAGTGTGTGCATATTTTTTTTTTTTTTGTATGAAGACAAAAGGGAATAAGCCTGTTGTGTATACCTGGTAAAGTGTATGGTAAAGGAATTATTGAAAGAATTGAGAGTAAGACAGAGAGGAAGATAGAAGATGAACAAGTAGGTTTTAGGAAAGGTTAGGGGATGTCCTCAAAGATTTGTTAAGTTATACCATGAATTAAGGAAACATCATAAACATCACCTTACGAAAGCAGGCAAAACAACTGCGATAATAATTATAGACATGGTAGATTACAGTGGAACTGACGTGCCCCTTAAGATGCCCAGGGCACGAAGAAAGTGAAACAAGTACATTTTTCCTTGACAGAAGGTGTATGGTTAGAAAAGTGGTGATTGTGCAACCCACTGTGGAGAGACTTGTGGGAGATTATTATTATTATAATCAAAAAGAAGCGCTAAGCCACAAGGACTATACAGCGACTTGTGGGAGAAAAAAAAAAAAAAAAAAAAAAAAAAAAAAAAAATTTAACATAGCAGTAGACATAAACATCAAGGAAAATAAGGAAACATTTGTATGAAAATGAATATCAAATGAAAATGAAAATGTTTTTTTCACTGCAAAGTTTACAATGTTTGGTTTAACTATTATAAAATATTAATTACAAAGGCCACTAGCATAACTAGGCATGCTAGTGGTAGAAGGCCACTAGCATAACTAGGCATGCTAGTGGTAGAAGGCCACTAGCATAACTAGGCATGCTAGTGGTAGAAGGCCACTAGCATAACTAGGCATGCTAGTGGTAGAAGGCCACTAGCATAACTAGGCATGCTAGTGGTAGAAGGCCACTAGCATAACTAGGTATGCTAGTGGTAGAAGGCCACTAACATGCCTAGTTTCACTAGAATGCCTAGACATTCTAGTGAAACTTGATAGAGGGAGCAAGATTTCCAAGAGCATTCTTAATTGTTTGCTACATTAGTGTATGTTTTACTCCTGTGGAGAATGATTATACTCACACGCACACACACACACACACACACACACACACACACACACACACACACACACACACACACACACACACACACACACACCTTGCTTGAATTAAACTTACATATGTTACCTGCATTATTAGTATTACTAACAACTCTTGTTAACAATACTCATAAAAACTCCCTCACTCCCTCCCCACTTCTCTCCTCTTAGGTCTCAGCTGGTCTTCCCTCCCCACTTCCCTCCTCTTAAGTCTCAGCTGGTCTTCCCTCCCCCACTTCCCTCCTCTTAAGTCTCAGCTGGTCTTCCCTCCCCCACTTCCTTCCTCTTAAGTCTCAGTTGGTTCTCCCTCCCCACTTCCCTCCTCTTAGTTCTCAGCTGGTCCTCCCTCCCCACTTCCCTCCTCTTAGTTATCAGCTGTCCTCCCTCCCCACTTCCCTCCTATTAGTTCTCAGTTGGTCCTCCCTCCCCACTTCCCTCCTCTTAAGTCTCAGTTGGTTCTCCCTCCCCACTTCCCTCCTCTTAGGTCTCAGCTGGTCCACCCTCCCCACTTCCCTCCTCTTAAGTCTCAGTTGGTTCTCCCTCCCCACTTCCCTCCTCTTAGGTCTCAGCTGGTCCTCCCTCCCCACTTCCCTCCTCTTAAGTCTCAGCTGGCTGCATATGTCTTCTTTTGTCGTCTTACATAGGTGTGTCAGTACACTCAGTGTTAGTGCAGTATGAACCTCCTACAAATACCCAATATTTCCGATCAGTTTACAATGCAGCTACATTGTAAACTGGATTTATTTTACTTTTAAAACTCATATTTTTTCTATTAATTTATTCCTCTATTTTTGTAAAACATTTTTTAACAATAGATTTAATTCAGATATTTGTCACATCAAAAATACAGCTGTATTTTTCAACTGCTATTGTATTTTGCTTCGTGAGGATGATGCCTTGATGCAGGTGAAAAGCTCTTGTTCCAAGGAACTGGAACTATTTCCGTCCTTGCCGAGTTCCGCAGGGAAGTGTCCTTGGACCCTTGCTCTTCCTCATATACATCAATGATCTTCCAAACGTATCCCAACACCTGAAACCCATTCTCTTTGCTGACGACACGACTTATGTCATCTCTCACCCTAATCTTGCCACCCTCAACATCATTGTCAACGAGGAGCTGCTCAAAATTCTGACTTGAATGATAGCCAATAAACTTACACTTAACACTGACAAAACCTACTACATTATGTTTGGTAGCAGAGCAGGTGTTGCGCAACTTAACATTAAGATCAACAACACTAATTGCCAGACATAATGAGGGGAAATTTCTAGGTCTATACCTCGACAACAACCTAAATTTTAGCACCCATATCCAACACATAACATAAAAAGTATCCAAAACGGTGGGGATCCTCTCCAAGATATGATACTACGTGCCGCAACCTGCCTTTCTCACACTATACCATTCACTCATTTATCCATACCTCACCTATGCTATTTGTGCTTGGGGACCAACTACAGCAACACATCTAAAGCCAATAATAACCCAACAAAAAGCCGCAGTAAGAATAATCACTAAATCCCATCCCTGGCAACATCCCTCCCCCTCTTCATAGATCTAAACTTACTCCCTGTTCAGAACATCCACACTTACTAATGTGCAGTCTACATCTACAGGACCTTAAATTCCAATATTAACCTTGACCTAAAACGCTTTCTTAATAGTTGGGACAGAATCCACAGGCATAACACCAGACACAAACATCTCTATGACATTCCCCGTGTCCGACTAAACCTTTACAAAAATTCAATATGTGTCAAAGGACCTAAAATCTGTAACACCCTACCTGAAAACTCTAGAACTGCAGACACATTCATCACTTTCAAAACTACCGTTAGAAAACATCTTATCTCCCTGATACACCCCGTCAACTAACTACATGATAACCACCTGGTGGTTCTCAATTACACTCACTCATCCATTGACTATAAACACAGAAATACGAATCTTAATCTTAAAATAATGAATCCTAACTAGTCATAAGCTTGCCTATGATACTCCAATATAGACAACTTGTATTGTGCCAAAACAAAAGCATTCATATTGCTAAACTCACAAACTATAATGTAGTCACTTAGCCTTAATACCATAATCTGTAATAATTTAAAGTTTAGAATTAATCTAAGTCTGCCCGAAATGCCTAGCCATGCTAGGTGTCCTAGTGGCCCCCTCTGTAATTTGTATTTTAAAACATGTAAACCACACAATATCCAAACTTTGTAAACCCCGCATTGTAATCCTTATAGAGAATAAACTTGATTGATTGGTTGATTATCTCTCATTATCTCTCTACAATCTATTTAGAGTTAAATCTTCCGTTTCTTCAGATTTTTCTTCTTTAATAATGATAATAATAATAATAATAATAGTGGTTATAGAGGTAGTATTAGTATTAGTAGTAGTAGTAGTAGTAGTAGTAGTAGTAGTATTAGTAGTAGTAGTAGTAGTAGTAGTAGTAGTAGTAGTAGTAATGATAATAATAATTATAATAATAATAATAACAATAATAATAATAATAATAATTTATTATTCTGCCAATAACTAAGAGTACAGTGTATACATGCCTTGAGGTGTGTCTCTCTCAGTGTATACTGAGAGGTGTATGTCTCTCACTGTATACTGAGAGGTGTATGTCTCTCTCAGTGTATACTGAGAGGTGTATGTCTCTCACTGTATACTGAGAGGTGTATGTCTCTCACTGTATACTGAGAGGTGTATGTCTCTCACTGTATACTGAGAGGTGCATGTCTCTCACTGTATACTGAGAGGTGTATGTCTCTCACTGTATACTGAGAGGTGTATGTCTATCACTGTATGCTGAGAGGTGTATGTCTCTCACTGTATACTGAGAGGTGTATGTCTCTCACTGTATACTGAGAGATGTATGTCTCTCACTGTATACTGAGAGGTGTATGTCTCTCACTGTATACTGAGAGGTGTATGTCTCTCACTGTATACTGAGAGGTGTATGTCTCTCACTGTATACTGAGAGGTGTATGTCTCCCAGTATATACTGAGAGGTGTATGTCTCTCACTGTACACTGAGAGGTGAATGTCTCTCACTGCATACTGAGAGGTGTATGTCTCTCACTGTATTCTGAGAGGTGTATGTCTCTCACTGCATACTGAGAGGTGTATGTCTCTCAGTGTATACTGAAAGGTGCATGTCTCTCACTGTATACTGAGAGGTGTATGTCTCTCACTGTATGCTGAGAGGTGTATGTCTCTCATTGTATACTGAGAGGTGTATGTCTCTCACTGTATACTGAGAGGTGTATGTCTCTCAGTATATACTGAGAGGTGCATGTCTCTCACTGTACACTGAGAGGTGTATGTCTCTCACTGTATACTGAGAGGTGTATGTCTCTCACTGTATTCTGAGAGGTGTATGTCTCTCACTGTATACTGAGAGGTGTATGTCTCTCAGTGTATACTGAAAGGTGCATGTCTCTCACTGTATACTGAGAGGTGTATGTCTCTCACTGTATGCTGAGAGGTGTATGTCTCTCATTGTATACTGAGAGGTGTATGTCTCTCATTGTATATTGAGAGGTGTATGTCTCTCAGTGTATACTGAGAGGTGTATGTCTCTCACTGTATACTGAGAGGTGTATATCTCTCACTGTATATTGAGAGGTGTATGTCTCTCACTGTATACTGAGAGGTGTATGTCTCTCACTGTATACTGAGAGGTGTATGTCTCTCAGTGTATACTGAAAGGTGCATGTCTCTCACTGTATACTGAGAGGTGTATGTCTCTCACTGTATGCTGAGAGGTGTATGTCTCTCATTGTATACTGAGAGGTGTATGTCTCTCACTGTATACTGAGAGGTGTATGTCTCTCAGTATATACTGAGAGGTGCATGTCTCTCACTGTACACTGAGAGGTGTATGTCTCTCACTGTATACTGAGAGGTGTATGTCTCTCACTGTATTCTGAGAGGTGTATGTCTCTCACTGTATACTGAGAGGTGTATGTCTCTCAGTGTATACTGAAAGGTGCATGTCTCTCACTGTATACTGAGAGGTGTATGTCTCTCACTGTATGCTGAGAGGTGTATGTCTCTCATTGTATACTGAGAGGTGTATGTCTCTCATTGTATATTGAGAGGTGTATGTCTCTCAGTGTATACTGAGAGGTGTATGTCTCTCACTGTATACTGAGAGGTGTATATCTCTCACTGTATATTGAGAGGTGTATGTCTCTCACTGTATACTGAGAGGTGTATGTCTCTCACTGTATACTGAGAGGTGTATGTCTCTCAGTATATACTGAGAGGTGCATGTCTCTCACTGTACACTGAGAGGTGTATGTCTCTCACTGTATACTGAGAGGTGTATGTCTCTCACTGTATTCTGAGAGGTGTATGTCTCTCACTGTATACTGAGAGGTGTATGTCTCTCAGTGTATACTGAAAGGTGCATGTCTCTCACTGTATACTGAGAGGTGTATGTCTCTCACTGTATGCTGAGAGGTGTATGTCTCTCATTGTATACTGAGAGGTGTATGTCTCTCATTGTATATTGAGAGGTGTATGTCTCTCAGTGTATACTGAGAGGTGTATGTCTCTCACTGTATACTGAGAGGTGTATATCTCTCACTGTATATTGAGAGGTGTATGTCTCTCACTGTATACTGAGAGGTGTATGTCTCTCACTGTATACTGAGAGGTGTATGTCTCTCACTGTATACTGAGAGGTGTATGTCTCTCACTGTATACTGAGAGGTGTATGTCTCTCACTGTATACTGAGAGGTGTATGTCTCTCACTGTATACTGAGAGGTGTATGTCTCTCACTGTATGCTGAGAGGTGTATGTCTCTCACTGTATACTGAGAGGTGTATGTCTCTCACTGTATTCTGAGAGGTGTATGTCTCTCACTGTATACTGAGAGGTGTATGTCTCTCACTGTATTCTGAGAGGTGTATGTCTCTCACTGTATACTGAGAGGTGTATGTCTCTCACTGTATACTGAGAGGTGTATGTCTCCCAGTATATACTGAGAGGTGTATGTCTCTCACTGTACACTGAGAGGTGTATGTCTCTCACTGTATACTGAGAGGTGTATGTCTCTCACTGTATTCTGAGAGGTGTATGTCTCTCACTGTATACTGAGAGGTGTATGTCTCTCAGTGTATACTGAAAGGTGCATGTCTCTCACTGTATACTGAGAGGTGTATGTCTCTCACTGTATGCTGAGAGGTGTATGTCTCTCATTGTATACTGAGAGGTGTATGTCTCTCACTGTATACTGAGAGGTGTATGTCTCTCAGTATATACTGAGAGGTGCATGTCTCTCACTGAACACTGAGAGGTGTATGTCTCTCACTGTATACTGAGAGGTGTATGTCTCTCACTGTATTCTGAGAGGTGTATGTCTCTCACTGTATACTGAGAGGTGTATGTCTCTCAGTGTATACTGAAAGGTGCATGTCTCTCACTGTATACTGAGAGGTGTATGTCTCTCACTGTATGCTGAGAGGTGTATGTCTCTCATTATATACTGAGAGGTGTATGTCTCTCATTGTATATTGAGAGGTGTATGTCTCTCAGTGTATACTGAGAGGTGTATGTCTCTCACTGTATACTGAGACGTGTATGTCTCTCACTGTATATTGAGAGGTGTATGTCTCTCACTGTGTGCTGAGAGGTGTATGTCTCTCACTGTATACTGAGAGGTGTATGTCTCTCACTGTATACTGAGAGGTGTATATTTCTCATTGTATACACTGAGAATATACTTAAATCTCCAGTTATAGTATTAAAGTATTCTTGACTGGTGATGTACAGGAGACATGCAGCCTTAATGACCCTCGTACAGCAGATAGACTTTAAACCCCGCAACTAGAACTGACCCCTGTGGGACCCCGCTCGTCACAGGCGCCCACTGTGATACCTCTTCACGTACCATGACT
The DNA here is from genome assembly GCF_038502225.1 of Cherax quadricarinatus. NCBI lineage: Eukaryota > Metazoa > Arthropoda > Malacostraca > Decapoda > Parastacidae > Cherax > Cherax quadricarinatus. Next base: position 6,322,503 of record NC_091302.1, on the reverse strand, counting down.
CGTTGTTGCCTCCCTGTCAGGTATTCCCTTATCCATTGCAGTGCCCTCCCTGTTATATGCGCCTGATTATTCAGCTTCTGCACTAATCTCTTGTGGGGAACTGTGACAAAGGCTTTCGTGCAATCTAGGAAAATGCAATGTGTGTGTGTGTGTGTGTGTGTGTGTGTGTGTGTGTGTGTGTGTGTGTGTGTGTGTGTGTGTGTGTGTGTGTGTGTGTGTGTGTGTGTGTGTGTGTTTGTATCAGAGGGAAAGGCAATTTAAATACATTAAAGACCGAACTTATTAGTTGGGTTTTAAATTACTCGTTCAGATTAAACGAATAAATAATGCTAATTGCTACCTTTGGTACCCGTCAGAAATTAGCTTTAATTTTTTTGCAGAGGGAGATAAGTCGATTAGCAATAGTTACATGGGCGTTATATGTCAGGTCGAGGATGTGTCTGATCCCCCAGTCACACTTAAGAGCGGAGCCTGTGCTTCATTCAAGGTTGAAACCTATGCTTCATTCAAGGGTGGAACCTGTGCTTCAATCAAGGGTGGAACCTACGCTTCATTCAAGGGTGGAACCTGTGCTTCATTCAAGGGTGAAACGTGTGCTTCATTCAAGAGTTGAATCTGTCCTTCATTCAAGGTTGGAACATGTGCTTCATTCAAGGGTGGAACCTGTGTTTCATTCAAGGGTGGAACCTGTGCTTCAATCAAGGGAGGAACCTGTTCTTCATTCAAGGATAGAACCTGTGCTTCATTCAAGAGTTGAATCTGTCCTCCATTCAAGGTTGGAGCATATGCTTTATTCAACGGTGGAAACTGTGCTTCATTCAAGGGTGGAACCTGTGCTTTATTCAAGGGTGGAACCTGTGCTTCAATCAAGGGAGGAACCTGTTCTTCATTCAAGGATAGAACCTGTGCTTCATTCAAGAGTTGAATCTGTCCTTCATTCAAGGTTGGAACCTGTGCTTCATTCAAGGGTTGAACCTGTGCTTCATTCAAGGGAGGAACCTGTGCTTCATTCAAGGTTGGAACATGTGCTTCATTCAATGGTGGAACCTGTGCTCCATTCAAGGGTGGAACCTGTGCTTCATTCAAGGTTGGAACCTGTTCTTCATTCAAGGTTGGAACATGTGCTTCATTCAAGGATGGAACCTGTGCTTCACTCAAGGGTGGAACCTGTTCTTCAATCAAGGTTGGAACCTGTGCGTCATTCAAGGTTAGAAGCTGTGCTTCATTTAACGTTGGAACCTGTACTTCATTCAAGGGTGGAACCTGTTCTTCATTCAAGGGTGGAACCTGTGCTTCATTCAAGGGTGGAACCTGTGCTCTATTGAAGGGTGGAACCTATGCTTCATTCAAGGTTGGAACCTGTGCTTCATTCAAGGGTGGAACCTGTGCTTCATTGAAGGGTGGAACCTATGCTTCATTCAAGGGTGGAACCTGTGCTTCATTCAAGGGTGGAACCTATGCTACATTCAAAGTTGGAACCTGTGCTTCAGTCAAGGGTGGAACCTGTGCTTCATTCAAGGGTGGAACCTATGCTTCATTCAAGGTTGGAACCTGTGCTTCATTCAAGGGTGGAGCCTGTGCTTCATCCAAGGGTGGAACCTATGTTTCATTCAAGGGTGGAACCTGTGCTTCATTCAAAGGTGGAACCTATGCTACATTCAAAGATGGAACCTGTGCTTCATTCAAGAGTAGAACCTGTGCTACATTCAAGGGTATAACCTGTGCTTCATTCAAGGTTGGAACCTGTGCTTCATTCAAGGTTGGAACCTGTGCTTCATTCAAGGGTGGAACCTATGCTTCATGCAAGGGTGGAGTCTGTGCTTCATTCAAGTGTGGAACCTGTGCTTCATTCAAGGGTCGAACCTATGCTTCATTCAAGGGTAGAACCTGTACTTCATTCAAGAGATGAATCTGTCCTTCATTCAAGGTTGGAACCTGTGCTTCATTCCAGGGTGGAACCTGTGCTTCATTCAAGAGTTGAATCTGTTCTTCATTCAAGGTTGGAACCTGTGCTTTATTCAAGGGTGGAACCTGTGCTTCATTCAAGAGTGGAACCTATGCTTCATTCAAGGATGGAACCTGTGCTTCATTCAAGGGTGGAACCTGTGCTTCATTCAAGAGTTGAATCTGTCCTTCATTCAAGGTTGGAACCTGTGCTTCATTCAAGGGTTTAACCTGTGCTTCATTCAAGGTTTGAACCTGTGCTTCATTCAAGGGTGGAACCTGTGGTTCATTCAAGGGTGGAACCTGTGCTTCATTCAAGGGTGGAACCTATGCTACATTCAAAGTTGGAACCTGTGCTTCATTCAAGATTGGAACCTGTGCTTCATTCAAGGGTGGAACCTATGCTTCATTCAAGGGTGGAACCTGTGCTTCATTCAAGGGTGGAACCTATGCTTCATTCAAGGGTGGAACCTCTGCTTCATTCAAGGGTGGAAACTACGCTTCATTTAAGGTTTGAACCTGTGCGTCATTAAAGGGTGGAACCTGTGCTTCATTCGGTGGAACCTGTGCTTCATTCAAGGGTGGAACCTGTGCTTCATTCAAGGGTGGAACCTGTCCTTCATTCAAGGGTGGAACCTGTGCTTCATTCGAGGGTAGAACCTGTGCTTCATTCAAGAGATGAATCTGTCCTTCATTCAAGGTTGGAACCTGTGCTTCATTCAAGGGTAGAACCTGTGCTTCATTCAAGGGTATAACCTGTGCTTCATTCAAGAGTTGAATCTATTCTTCATTCAAGGTTGGAACCTGTGCTTCATTCAAGGGTGGAAACTGTGCTTCATTCAAGGGTGGAACCTGTGCTTCATTCAAGAGTGGAACCTGTGCTTCATTCAAGGGTAGAACCTGTGCTTCATTCAAGAGTGGAATCTGTCCTTCATTCAAGGGTGGAACCTGTGCTTCATTCAAGGGTGGAACCTGTGCTTCATTCAAGGGTGGAACCTTTGCTTCATTCAAGAGTTGAATCTGTCCTTCATTCAAGGTTGGAACCTGTGCTTCATTCAAGGGTGGAACCTGTGCTTCATTCAAGAGTTGAATCTGTTCTTCATTCAAGGTTGGAACCTATGCTTCATTCAAGGGTGGAACCTGTGCTTCATTCAAGGGTGGAACCTGTGCTTCATTCAAGAGTTGAATCTGTTCTTCATTCAAGGTTGGAACCTATGCTTCATTCAAGGGAGGAACCTGTGCTTCATTCAAGGGTGGAACCTGTGCTTCATTCAAGAGTTGAATCTGTTCTTCATTCAAGGTTGGAACCTGTGCTTTATTCAAGGGTGGAAAATGGGCTTCATTCAAGGGTGGAACTTGTGCTTCATCCAAGGGTGGAACCTTTGCTTCATCCAAGAGTTGAATCTGTCCTTCATTCAAGGTTGGAACCTGTGCTTCTTTCAAGGGAGGAACCTGTGCTTCATTCAAGGGTGGAACCTGTGCTTCATCCAAGAGTTGAATCTGTTCTTCATTCAAGGTTGGAACCTGTGCTTCATTAAAGGGTGGAACCTGTGCTTCATTCAAGGGTGAAACCTGTGCTTCATTCAACAGTTGAATCTGTCCTTCATTCAAGGTTGGAACCTGTGCTTCAATCACGGGTGTAACCTGTGCTTCATTCAAGGTTGGAACCTGTGCTTCATTCAAGGGTAAAACCTGTGGTTCATTCAAGGGTGGAACCTGTGCTTCATTCAAGGGTGGAACCTATGCTACATTCAAAGTTGGAACCTGTGCTTCATTCAAGGGTCGAACCTGTGCTTCATTCAAGTGAAACCTATGCTTCATTCAAGGGTGAAACCTTTGCTTCATTCAAGGGTGGAACCTGTGCTTCATTCAAGGGTGGAACCTCCGCTTCATTCAAGGGAGGAACCTATGCTTCATTCAAGGTTTGAATCTGTGCTTCATTCAAGGGTGGAACCTGTGCTTCATTCGGTGGAACCTGTGCTTCATTCAAGGGTGGAACCTGTGCTTCATTCAAGAGTGGAACCTGTGCTTCATTCAAGGGTAGAACCTGTGCTTCATTCAAGAGTTGAATCTGTCCTTCATTCAAGGTTGGAACCTGTGCTTCAATCAAGGGTGGAACCTGTGCTTCATTCATGGGTGGAACCTGTGCTTCATTCAAGAGTTGAGTCTGTTCTTCATTCAAGGTTGGAACCTGTGCTTCATTTAAGTGTGGAACCTGTGCTTCATTCAAGTTTGGAACCTGTGCTTCATTCAAGGGTGGAACCTGTGCTTAATCCAAGATTTGAATCTGTCCTTCATTCAAGGTTGGAACCTGTGCTTCATTCAAGGGTGGAACCTGAGCTTCATTCAAGGGTGGAACCTGTGCTTCATTCAAGGGTGTAATCTGTGCTTCATTCAAGGTTGGAACCTGTGCTTCATTCAAGGTTGGAACCTGTGCTTCATTCAAGGGTGGAACCTATGCTTCATTCAAGGGTGGAATCTCTGCTTCATTCAACGGTGGAACCTGTCCTTCATTCAAGGGTCGAACCTGTGCTTCATTCAAGGGTAGAACCTGTGCTTCATTCAAGAGTTGAATCTGTCCTTCATTCCAGTGTTAGAACCTGTGCTTCATTCAAGGGTGGAACCTGTGCTTCATTCAAGAGTTGAATCTGTTCTTCATTCTAGGTTGAAACCTGTGCTTTATTCAAGGGTGGAACCTGTGCTTCATTGATGGGTGCAACCTGTGCTTCATCCAAGAGTTGAATCTGTCTTTCATTCAAGGTTGGAACCTGCGCTTCATTCAAGGGTGGAACCTGTGCTTCATTCAAGGGTGGAACCTGTGCTTCATCCAAGAGTTGAATCTGTCCTTCATTCAAGGTTGGAACCTGTGCTTCATTCAAGGGTGGAACCTGTGCTTCATTCAAAGGTGGAACCTGTGCGTCATTTAAGAGTTGAATCTGTCCTTCATTCTAGGTTGGAACCTGTGCTTCATTCAAGGGTGTAACCTGTGCTTCATTCAAGGTTTGAACCTGTGCTTCATTCAAGGGTGGAACCGGTGGTTCATTAAAGGGTGGAACCTGTGCTTCGTTCAAGGGTGGAACCTGTGCTTCATTCGGTGGAACCTGTGCTTCATTCAAGGGTGGAACCTGTGCTTCATTCAAGGGTGGAACCTATGTTTCATTCAAGGGTGGAACCTCTGCTTCATTCAAGGGTGGAACCTGTGTTTCATTCAAGAGTTGAATCTGTCCTTCATTCAAGGTTGGAACCTGTGCTTCATTCATGGGTGGAACCTGTGCTTCATTCAAGGGTGGAACCTGTGCTTCATTCAAAGGTGGAATCTGTGCTTCATTCAAGGGTGGAACCTGTGCTTCATTCAAAGGTGGAACCTATGTTTCATTCAAGGGTGGAACCTGTGCTTCATTCAAAGGTAGAACCTGTGCATCATTCAAGAGTTGAATCTGTCCTTCATTCAAGGTTGGAACCTGTGCTTCATTCAAGGGTGGAACCTGTGCTTCATTCAAAGGTGGAACCTGTGCTTCATCCAAGAGTTGAATCTGTCCTTCATTCAAGGTTGGAACCTGTGCTTCATCCAAGGGTGGAACCTGTGCTTCATTCTAGGGTGGAACCTGTGCTTCATTCAAGAGTTGAATCTGTCCTTCATTCAAGGATGGAACCTGTACTTCATTAACGGGTGTAACCTGTGCTTCATTCAATGTTGGAACCTGTGCTTCATTCAAGGGTGAAACCTGTGGTTCATTCAAGGGTGGAACCTGTGCTTCATTCAAGGGTGGAACCTATGATACATTCAAAGTTGGAATCTGTGCTTCATTCAAGGGTGGAACCTGTGCTTCATTCAAGGGTGGAACCTATGCTTCATTCAAGGTTTGAACCTGTGCTTCATTCAAGGGTGGAACCTGTGCTTCATTCGGTGGAACCTGTGCTTCATTCAAGGGTGGAACCTGTGCTTCATTCAAGGGTGGAACCTGTGCTTCATTCAAGGGTAGAATCTGTGCTTCATTCAAGAGTTGAATTTATCCTTCATTCAAGGTTGGAACCTGTGGTTCGTTCAAGGGTGGAACCTGTGCTTCATTCATGGGTGGAGCCTGTGCTTTATTCAAGAGTTGAATCTGTTCTTCATTCAAGGTTGGAACCTGTGCTTCATTTAAGGGTGGAACCTGTGCTTCATTTAAGTGTGGAACGTGTGCTTCATTAAAGGGTGGAACCTGTGCTTCATCCAAGATTTGAATCTGTCCTTCATTCAAGGTTGGAACTTGTGCTTCATTCAAGGGTGGAACCTGTGCTTCATTCAATGGTGGAACCTGTGCTTCATTCAAGAGTTGAATCTGTCCTTCATTCAAGGGTGGAACCTGTGCTTCATTCAAGGGTGGAACCTGTGCTTCATTCAAGGGTGGAACCTGTGCTTCATTCAAGGGTGTAATCTGTGCTTCATTCAAGGTTGGAACCCGTGCTTCATTCAAGGTTGGAACCTGTGCTTCATTTAAGGGTGGGACCTATACTTCATTCAAGGGTGGAACCTGTGTTTCATTCAAGGTTGGAATCTGTGCTTCATTCAAGGGTCGAACGTGTGCTTCATTCAAGGGTAGAACCTGTGCTTCATTCAAGAGTTGAATCTGTCCTTCATTCAAGGTTGGAACCTGTGCTTCATTCCAGGGTGGAACCTGTGCTTCATTCAAGAGTTGAATCTGTTCTTCATTCGAGGTTGGAACCTGTGCTTTATTGAAGGGTGGAACCTGTGCTTCATTCAAGGGTGGAACCTGTGCTTCATCCAAGAGTTGAATCTGTCCTTCATTCAAGGTTGGAACCTCTGCTTCATTCAAGGGTGGAACCTGTGCTTCATTTAAGGGTGTAACCTGTGCTTCATCCAAGAGTTGAATCTGTCCTTCATTCAAGGTTGGAACCTGTGCTTCATTCAAGGGTGGAACCTGTGCTTCATTCAAGGGTGGAGCCTGTGCTTCATTCAAGGGTGGAACCTGTGGCTCATTCAAGGGTGGAACCTGTGCTTCATTCAAGGGTGGAACCTATGCTACATTCAAAGTTTGAACCTGTGCTTCATTCAAGAGTGGAACCTGTGGTTCATTCAAGGGTGGAACCTATGCTTCATTCAAGGGTGGAACCTGTGCTTCATTCAAGGGTGGAACTTATGCTTCATTCAAGGGTGGAACCTCTGCTTCATTCAAGGGTGGAACCTATGCTTCATTCAAGGTTTGAACCTGTGCTTCATTCAAGGGTGGAACCTGTGCTTCATTCGGTGGAACCTCTGCTTCATTCAAGGGTGGAACCTATGCTTCATTCAAGGTTTGAACCTGTGCTTCATTCAAGGGTTGAACCTGTGCTTCATTGAAGGGTAGAACCTGTGCTTCATTCAAGAGTTGAATCTGTACGTCATTCAAGGTTGGAACCTGTGCTTCATTCAAGGGTGGAACCTGTACTTCATTCAAGGGTGGAACCTGTGCTTCATTCAAGAGTTGAATTTGTTCTTCAATCAAGGTTGGAACCTGTGCTTCATTCAAGGGTGGAACCTGTGCTTCATTCAATTGTGGAACCTGTGCTTCATTCAAGGGTGGAACATGTGCTTCATTCAAGGGTAGAACCTGTGCTTCATTCAAGAGTTGAATCTGTCCTTCATTCATTGTTGGAACCTGTGCTTCATTCAAAGCTGGAACCTGTGCTTCATTCGAGGGTGGAACCTGTGCTTCATTCAAGAGTTGAATCTGTTCTTCATTCAAGGTTGGCACTTGTGCTTCATTTAAGGGTGGAACCTGTGCTTCATTCAAGTGTGGAACCTGTGCTTCATTCAAGGGTGGAACCTGTTCTTCATCCAAGAGTTGAATCTGTCCTTCATTCAAGGTTGGAACCTGTGCTTCATTCAAGGGTGGAACCTGTGCTTCATTCAAGGGTGGAACCTGTGCTTTATTCAAGAGTTGAATCTGTCCTTCATTCAAGGGTGGAACCTGTGCTTCATTCAAGGGTGGAACCTGTGCTTCATTCAAGGGTATAGCCTGTGCTTCATTCAAGGGTGTAATCTGTGCTTCATTCAAGGTTGGAACCTGTGCTTCATTCAAGGTTGGAACCTGTGCTTCATTCAAAGGTGGAACCTCTGCTTCATTCAAGGACGGAACTTGTGCTTCATTCAAGGGTGGAACCTGTTCTTCATTCAAGGTTGGAACCTGTGCTTCATTCAAGGGTGGAACCTGTGCTTCATTCAAGGGTGGAACCTGGGCTTCATTCAAGAGTTTAATCTGTCCTTCATTCAAGGGTGAAACCTGTGCTTCATTCAAGGGTGGAATCTGTGCTTCATTCAAGGGTGGAACCTGTGCTTCATTCAAGGGTGTAATCTGTGCTTCATTCAAGGTTGTAACCTCTGCTTCATTCAAGGACGGAACCTGTGCTTCATTCAAGGGTGGAACCTGTGCTTCATTCAAGATTGGAACCTGTTCTTCATTTAAGGATAGAACCTGTGCTTTATTCAATGGTGAAACCTATGCTTCATTCAAGAGTTGAATCTGTTCTTCATTCAAGGTTGGAACCTGTGCTTCATTCAAGGGTGGAACCTGTGCTTCATTCAAGGGTGGAACCTGCTCTTCATTCAAGGATAGAACCTGTGCTTCATTTAAGGGTGGAACCTATGCTTCATTCAAGGGTGGAACCTGTGCTTCATTCAAGGGTGGAACCTGTGGTTCATTCAAGGTTGGAACCTGTGCTTCATTCAAGGTTGTAACCTGTGCTTCATTCAAGGCTGGAACCTGTGCTTTATTCAAGGGTGGAACCTGTGCTTCATTCAATGGTGGAACCTGTGCTTCATTCAAGGGTGAAACCTGTGCTTCATTCAAGGGTGAAACCTGTGCTTCATTCAAGGGTGGAACCTTTTTGCCCATTCAAGGGTAAAACCTATTTCTTCTTTCAAGGGTAAACTAAACCCCTGCTTAAATATGACCCCTAAACATGCTTCATTTTCGATCTAAACACCCCCTTACATGTTGTAAACGGCAACTGCTTCACATGTAAAACTAAACACCTCTTCAAATGTTGTGATCTGAACACCTGCTTCACATTTTAGCCCCTAAACCCCTGCTTCACATGTTGTGATCTAAACACCTCTTAAATTAATCTAAACACCCTTACCATTTGGATCTGAACATTCTTCCAATTTTGAACAAAACCCACCTGCTTCATTTGTGATCAAAAACACCTTTTTCACATGTTGTGAACTAAAAAACTGTTTCCCACATGCGAACTAAACACCGCTTCCATTTTGGGGAGAAAAACCCCCTTACTTCACATGTTGTGAACTAAGCACCTGCTTCCCCTGTGAACAAACCCAAAAAATCTACTGGGGCATTTCCAGAAAGGGTGTTGCGCACTGGAATTTTATTTTCTGGTTTGGGAACGGATTTTAAAAAAATCCCCCAGGGGGTGAAATCAATGTTCGTCTTTTTCTTTATAAATCCCCCGAGTTGGTAAACTTCAGTCATTACCCGGGAAATCGTCGGTATTTTACTGACGACTTTTAAAAATCTTCTAATGACTCCTTGACATGGTGCCTTGTAGTGCCAAAAGACATCTGACTGTATTCCCAAACGTCAAAACAAAAACAATGAGTCGCGTCCCTGCCCGCCTCAGCCAGTATCAATCACGAAGGGGGTGCCCCGACGGGCCTACGTGTGATTGTGGGTATGACAAATCAATATTCGGGGGAAAATTTTGGAAATCCCAAAAAGCCCTCAGGACAAGACCCGGAAGTGCAACCCCCTAAGGGGCCATAAAAAAGACTTAACTTTTGGGGGGAAAACTCTGGGGTGGTCAGGGTTTCTCCCGGGAAATCAAGAGAGCCCCGGGCTGCAGACAACAACAATATCGTGTATTTTGTATCTAAATGGCCCCTTTTCCCCAAAATGTGATTCTGAAATTCTTTTGAATCTGAAAATCTTTTTGGGTGACAGGTTTTAAAAAAATTTTTGGGTTTTATTTTCCACCCCAAATTTTTAAAATTTTTTACTAGATGTGGAAACCCCAGACGATATTTGACCCCAAAAGGGGAAAAATAACGCCCCATAGGACAGAGGGGGCTTGGCCCACGTTTCGGGGAAACTTGGACCATTTACAAAGTCACATTTTTTGGGCTTTGCAAATGGAAGTTTCGAAAAACAGCGTTAACAGTTACTTTTAAGGAAACTTCAGTAAATTTTAAAAGTTCTTTTAGGATGGGTCGACTTTAAAAGGCGCCTCCCCGCAGTGTTTTTGGTCCCTTGACTACTCTCCCCCACCTGTCCGTCCCCCCTCTGTTTCCCCTTTACCCACCCCCCCACCACCCCTCCCCACCCCCCCACCCCCCACCCCCCCCCCCACCCTCCACCCCCTCCCCACCACCCCCCCTCCACCTCCCCCACCCCCACCCCTCCACCCCCTCCCCCTCCTCCCGCCCCCCCACCCCCACCCCCACTACCACCCTCCTCCCCCCCACCCCCCACCCCTCCCTACCACCCTCCACCCCCCCCCACCCCCCCACCCTCCACCACCACCCCCTCCCCCCTCCCCCACCACCCCCCCACCACCCCTCCCCCCTGCCCCCCTTCCCCCCCCACCCCCACCCCCCCCCACCCCCCCTTTCCCCCCCACCCCTCCCACTCCCCCCCCTCAAACCCCGCCTTCCACCCCCGTTTCCCGTGCCAAAAACGCTTTGAGAAAACCTGGTTTTTCTGGATAACTGCTCTAGAATACTCCCCCCTTTGGGATCCCCCCAAAAGGTTATATCTAAAGGGGGTCAATTTCAAAAGAAAAATTCTAATATTCTCTGGAGATTTTTCACCCAACGGATGTCCTTTTTCCTTTTTTACCATTTTAAAATCCCCTAACACAACCCGGGGAGGAAGCTCTTTTGGGGGGAGACAGGGACGGGATTCAAAAGGAAGAAAAATAATAATAATAATAATAATAAAAATTTAAAAATAATAATAATAATAATAATAATAATATTGAATAATAACAATAATAATAATAATAATAATAATTTAAAAATAATAATAATAATAATAATAATAATAATAACAATAATATTTAAAAATATCCTTATTTTTTACAAATTTCATGTAAAAGGGATACAGTCCCATTTTAAACAATGACATACTATGTACAAAAAGCGCGCTTTCAAACATTTCGGGGGAAAAATTTTGTCAGTTTTTTCCCCGGGTGGGCCCCTTTCCCGTCAAAATTGCTTTTGGTCCCCTTTACGGATGGGAAAATAGGAAAAACCCGGGTTTTAAAAAACCCCAAAATTTTTTCCCCCGCCGGGGGTCCGGAATCGAACCCCGGGCCCCTCTTAAAAATGAGGGGGGGTCTTAAATAGTGCTGGTAGTGGAAATAATATTAGGAGTTTTAGTGATGGTTGTAAAAATGGGGGGAATGGTTTTAATTTACAAGAGGGTGAAAGGTGAAGTGGGGGTGGGGCTTTAATTTGGGAGTAGTAATGGGAAATGTAATTTGGGAAAAAGCAATGGGGGTAAATGGGTGTTAGTCTAGTAGTTGCGAAATTGGGGGAAAAATTTTAAGGGCCCAAAATGAAAGGGGAGTTGAAGGGGGCAAATGGCCCCCAGGAGGGGGAACCAAAAGCGGGGAAAAAGTGGGGGAACTTACGCTTCTTCTTTGTCTTCCCTCTCTTGTCCCGTCACCTCCCACCCCCACTTGTATTTTGGCCCCCCTTGTTGATTAAAAAAGACTTTGTAAATGGGGCAATCGGAAAAGACGTCATAAATAAGTCTCCTCTCCTATTGATTTTATTTATGTGACAATAAATTTGGCAGGGGACTCGACCCTCAGCTATAATTTGGGGAAAAACAATAAATATTGGCAGGTACCAAAACCCCCAACTATAATTTGGGAAAACAATAAATATTGGAGTTTCTAGACCCTCAGCTATAGTTAAGGGAAAAACAATAAATGTTCCAAAGGGGGCTCAAATTAACTATATTTTTAGGAATAACAATAAAAATTTTCAGGGGAGCCCCACCCCAGCTATATTTGTAGGGAAAAACAATAAATATTGGCATAGTACTCGACCCTCAAAACTATAATTTAAGGAAAAGCAATAAATATTGGCAGGGTACTCGACCCTCAGCTATAATTTGGGAAAAACAATAAATATTGGGGTACTAGACCCTCAAAAAATAATTGTAGGAAAAACAAAAATGTTCGCAGGGTGCTCGACCTCAGCTATATTTGAGGAATAAAAAAATTTCGGGGCTCCGACCCTCAGCTATTTTGTAGGAAAACAATTTTGGCCAAATCCCCAAACCCTTTAATATAAAATAAAAAAAAGGTTTCCCAAATACTCAACCCCCATTAATTTAGGGAAAAACAATAAATGTTGGCAGGAAGACCCAACCTCAGCTTAATTTAGGAATAACAATAAATGTTGGCGGGGACTCGACCCCCCAGGGTATAATTGGGTTTTTTTTTATTTTTCCCACCCAAAAAAAAATAGCCCTAAAAAAATCTGGATTTCCCAAAATTTTTTTTTCACTGGGCGGCATTGTTTTGGAAAAACCGGTGGATATCCATTTTTAAAAGTGGAAGTTGGTGCGGAATTGTGAAAGAACTCCCACAGGGCTCATAACATTCCTATGGGGATGGTATTGAGCCCTTTTTCTTTTTAAAAATTTTTTAACGGCCTTGGATCCCCCTTGGATCAACCTCTCTAATTCCCTGTTATACTACCTAAACTTCCATGTGCCCAAAACCTGGGGGTCTATATTAGAAATTTTCCCCACCAAGTCTTTATCAAAGAAAACACCCAAAATGTTGGTACAAAATCTTTTAATAAAACAACATCCCCCGTCTCTAAAAAAGATTTCTTCTTAGTATTTAAAACTGGAAAGGAAGTGGTTTTCTATCTGTACTCCTTTTTGAAATACTGCTCATTCACTGATTGATTGGTGATTGACATACTGATTAGGTTTTTATTGATTGATTGATTGATTATTTTTTGGTTGGTTTTATTAACTGATTAAAATTTTTTTATTGTTTGATTGACCGGCTGATTCATTGTTGAAATTTAAGCCTGATCAAATCTTACTAGTCTAGTGTTGAATGATCCCCAGAAAAAAGGGTCAAGCCTTCCTAGTCCCCCGGTGTTGAATGGTCATCTAAAAAGTTTATGATATACAATCTAAAAGTACCCAAAATCTCTTCTCCCTAAGCTGGTTCTTTGCAAATAAAATTAAAATCCCTTTTTTTTTTAAAAATTTTGTTTTTCCAAAATTTTCAAAAAATTTAGACACAAATTCCCAAAATTGTCAAGTAATGAAACTTTTCTTGCCCCCTTTTGAACCTTCCTTCCCGCCTCTACAAATGCTGCCACATACAGACAAAGGGTTCTGTATCTGTAACTGTAATGAGTTTTTCGACTTAGGTTTATCTTGGGGAAAATTTAGGGAAAAACGTAAAAACCCGCACCCCCGAATCTCTCTTCTCATTACTGTCGATAATAAAAAAAGGGGTAACAAATTTTAAATTAAAATTTTAAAGATAGACAATATAGAAATGGGTCTATGGGTTTGTGCCTTTTTTAAATTTAAATTTTGTTTTTTTTTTTTTTAAATTTTTTTTCCCGAATATTTTGATAAATGACATATTTACGACAACCCCCTTTTGTTTTCGCTGTTTTTTCGAATCCCATGCCAAATACCAGTAAGGGAAAAACGGAAAAGGATTTCAAAACATCCCCAAGGGGGAGGGGGGTTATGGTCAGTGAGGGCCCGGGAAAAATTTGGGGCCCCACCTGCCATGGGGTTTGATCCCCCCTCCGTTTGTCATTTATAATTTAAATATTCCAACTTTTTTATCAAAAATTTTAATATTTTATTTCTGTTAGTATGCAATTGATTATCACGGGCCACAGGAGCTGTATTTTGGCCCTCAACCCCAGGGTAAGGGGAAATACACAAAACCCACTAAATTGTGTTTCTCCTAAATTAAAAGTTCAGAGGTGATAAAGTAGATAACTTTGTAAAGTAATTAAGAGCTTACTTTAACGTTTGTGTGTGTGTGAGAGAGAGAGAGAGAGAGAGAGAGAGAGAGAGAGAGAGAGAGCCGGGGTGACTTACTACTCAGCAGAGAAACTTTACACTCTTATAAATAAAGTTTGTACTAGTTAATGTCTTTACCTCACTGGTAATCTAATGTAACAAATTATACAGCTTTAGTGTGAGTATACTTAATTACTCCACTTCAGTGTAGGTATGCATAATTATACAACATGAGTGCGTGTATACATAATTATACAGTGTCAGACTGCATACGTATGTATGTTTATGTAACCATACAACATAGGTGTGTGTATACATTTTTTTCAACTCCGGGGGTTATGCATAAACTCCCCTACCCCCATCCCCAACCCTCCCACCCCCGCCCCAACAACCTCCCGACACCCCTCCCCAACCCTCCCCCAAAAACCCTCTGCCTTCCCCGAAAAAACCATCCCCCAACAACCTCACAACACCCCACCCATATTACAAAAATAACCTACGGGCCTCCTGACAACCGTCCCCAACCATCCCTGACCCCTCCCAACCCCCATCCCAACAACCATCCATAACAAAATCTCCCCAACCCAAACCCTCTCACCAAACCCAAAACCCCACAAAAACCTCCCCAACAGCCAAACCCCCAACAAACCTCCCACAAACCATCCCCCAACACCCCTCCACCCAACAACCATCCCCCAACAACCCTCCCACAATTCCAAACCCCAACCCAAAATCCCACAACCCCCTCACCCCAACCAAACCCCCAACAGCCTCCCCAACAAAACCTCTCCATAAAAAAATCCCAAAAACCCTCCACAACAACCATCCCCAACCCGTCCAAAAAACCTCCCCAAAAAACCATCTCCAACAAAATCCCCCACAACAACCTCTCACAACAAACCTCTCAAACAAAAATCTCCAATCCTCTCACAAAAACCATTCCCGAAAACCCAAAACCCCCAAAAAACCTCTCACAACAACCTCCCCCAACAACCATCTCACCAACCATCCCCAAAAACGATCCCCACAAACCGTCTGCAACCAAAGGGCACCAAAACCCCTCCCCAACACCTCCACAACCCCCAAAACCCTCCATCTCTAACCCCCAAACTCCCCCAACCATCTCCAACAACCATCCACCCAAACCCTCTCCGGGGGCCCATCCCCCAACCCAACCTCTCCGCAAAAATCCCAAATCTCACAACAACCCAAACTCAAAAAAAATCCCAAAACAACCCCTCCCCCAACAACCTCCCCCAACAACCACCCCCAAAAAAAACCTCTCTCAACAAAACCCTCCACAACAACCTCCCCCAAAAACCATCCCCCATCAACCATCCCCCAAAAACCATCCCCCCAACCATTTTACCCCAACCATCCCCCCAACAACTATCCCAACAACCATCCAACCATCCCCGACAAAATTCCCCAAAAAACCATCTCCCAAAACCCCAAAAAATCATTTTACAACAACCAAAACCCACAACAACCATCCCAACAACCAAATTTCCCCAACAACCTCCCAACAACCATCCCCCAAAAGCCATCTCAAAAAAACCCTCCCACCCAAAAACCCCCTCTCCCCCTAAATCCCCGGCCACTATCCACCAAAACCATCCCAAAAACCATCCCAAAACCCCCCCCAAAAAAATCCAACCCAAACCCCCAAAACCACAACCAACCTCCCCAACAACCACCTTCAACGCCCTCTCCAACAACCCTTCCACAACAACTTCACAACAATTATAACCAAAAAACCACCCCACAACCATTCCCCCAAACCATCCCCAAAAAACTATCCACAACAACCATCCCCCGGAGCCTCACAACAACCATCCCAAAAACAACCCCCCAACCACCCCCCAACCCCCACCCCCAAAAGGGCCTCCACAACAAACCTCTCACCCAACCTCCCCCAAACCCTTCCCCAACAATCTCCCCCAACCACCCCCACAACCCAAACCTCACAACAAAATCCCAGCAATCCCCCCCCAACAGCCATCTCCAGCCATCTCACAAACCACCCCCCAACAACCGCCCCACCCAAAAGCCTCCACAACCCAAACTCACAACAAACCCCCCCAAAAACCCTCCACAACCTCTCACACAACCATCTCTACAACCACCCACAACCCCAACCACCCTACAACAAACCCATTTTCCCACAACAACCACCCCACCCCAAACCCACCCTAAAACAACCTCCACAAGCCATCTCACAACAACCACCCCCCCAACAACCATCCCACAACCATCCCACCAACCCCTTAAAACCCCCCCCGCCCCCCCACAACAATTCCAAAAGCCAAACCCCCCAACAACCCTCCCCAGCCATTTACAACAATCCCCCCCACGCAACCACCCCACAACAACCATCTCACCAACCATTTACCCAAACCACCCCCCCCCACCTAAAACAACCATCCCCGCAACCATCCCCACAGCAAACCCCCCAAAAAATAAACAAATTGGACAACAACCATCTCCCCAACCAAACCCCACAACAACCCCCCCAACAGCCATTTACAACAACCACCCCCAACCCCAAAAACCCACCCAACCCCCTTTTCCCCCGGGGAAATTCCTTAAGCCCCCCCAACCATCCCACAACAAAACTAAAAACCCCACAACAACCCCCAACACCCTCCCACAACAACCTTCTCCCCAACAACCCCTCTCACAACAACCACCCCACAACAACCTCCCCCAACCATCCCAACCACCCACAACAAACCTCAAACCCCACCCCGCAAATCTCACAACAACCACCCCCCAAAAACCTCCCAACAACCTTCTCCCCAACAACATCTCCAAAATTCCCCCCAACCCAACCATCCCCCAAACCAAACCCCACAACCACCCACAACCCCCACTACAACAACCATCTCCAAAAACCACCCACAAAAAACCATCCCACAACCATCCCCAAAAAATTTTTCCCCAACAAATCTCTAAAAACCCCCCCCAAAAACCTTTACAAAAAAACCCCCCAACAACAAAATCCCACAAAACCCCCTACAAAACCTCCCCAACAAAACCTCTCACAAAACCTCTCTAAAAACCTCCCCAAAAAAAATCTCAACAAAACCCTCCCACAACCCATCTCCAAAAACCATCTCCCGACAACCATCCACAACCCCCTCTACCAACCATCCCCAAAAAGCCCTTTCCCCAACAACCATCCCCCATAACCCCCCCCAACCAAAATCTCACAATAAATCCCCAAAAAACTTCCCCCAAAAAAACTCACAACAACCATCCCCAACAACCTCCCCCAACAGCCACCCCCAAAAACCACCCCAACAACCATCCCAAAAAAACCTCTCACAAAAATCCTTTCAACAACCATCTCCAAAAAACCATCCACAACAACCATCTCACAACAACCATCTCACAACAACCATCTCACCACAACCATCCCACAACAACCATCCCACAACAACCACCCAACAACAACCATCCCACAACAACCACCCCACAACAACCATCCCACAACAACCACCCCACAACAACCATCCCACAACAACCATCTCGCAACAACCACCCCACAATAACCACCCCACAACAACCATCCCACAACAACCACCCCACAACAACCATCCCACAACAACCATCCCACAACAACCATCCCACAACAACCATCCCACAACAACCATCTCACAACAACCATCCCACAACAACCACCCCACAACAACCATCTCACAACAACCATCCCACAACAACCATCCTACAACAACCATCCCCCAACAACCATCCCACAACAACCATCCTACAACAACCATCTCACAACAACCATCCCACAACAACCATCCCACAACAACCATCCCACAACAACCATCCCACAACAACCATCCTACAACAACCATCTCACAACAACCATCACACAACAACCACCCCACAACAACCATCCCGCAACAACCATCCCACAACAACCATCCTACAACAACCATCCCACAACAACCATCCCACAACAACCATCCCACAACAACCATCCCACAACAACCATCCTACAACAACCATCTCACAACAACCATCCCACAACAACCATCCCACAACAACTATCCCACAACAACCATCCTACAACAACCATCCCACAACAACCATCCCACAACAACCATCCCACAACAACTATCCCACATCAACCATCCCACAACAACCATCCCACAACAACCATCCCACAACAACCATCCCACAACAACCATCCCACAACAACCATCTCACAACAACCATCCCACAACAACCATCCCACAACAACCATCCCACAACAACCATCCCACAACAACCATCCCACAACAACCATCCCACAACAACCATCCCACAACAACCATCCCACAACAACCATCTCACAACAACCACCCCACAACAACCATCCCACAACAACCATCTCACAACAACCACCCCACAACAACCATCCCACAACAACCATCCCACAACAACCACCCCACAACAACCATCCCACAACAACCATCCCACAACAACCACCCCACAACAACCATCCCACAACAACCATCCCACAACAACCATCCCACAACAACCATCCCACAACAACCATCCCACAACAACCATCCCACAACAACTATCCCACAACAACCATCCCACAACAACCATCCCACAACAACTATACTCAGCAAAAGTTAAGTGTTATGTTGTTTTTACCATTATTTTAGAAATCACAGGTTGTCATGGTAAGCTGTGACCTCTGCTGACGTTGTCATGGTAAGCTGTGACCTCAGCTGACGTTGTCATGGTAAGCTGTGACCTCAGCTGACGTTGTCATGGTAAGCTGTGACCTCAGCTGACGTTGTCATGGTAAGCTGTGACCTCAGCTGACGTTGTCATGGTAAGCTGTGACCTCAGCTGACGTTGTCATAGTAAGCTGTGACCTCAGCTGACGTTGTCATGGTAAGCTGTGACCTCAGCTGACGTTGTCATGGTAAGCTGTGATCTCAGCTGACGTTGTCATGGTAAGCTGTGATCTCAGCTGACGTTGTCATGGTAAGCTGTGACCTCAGCTGACGTTGTCATGGTAAGCTGTGATCTCAGCTGACCTTGTCATGGTAAGCTGTGACCTCAGCTGACGCTGTCATGGTAAGCTGTGATCTCAGCTGACGTTGTCATGGTAAGCTGTGACCTCAGCTGACGTTGTCATGGTAAACTGTGATCTCAGCTGTCGTTGTCATTGTAAGCTGTGACCTCAGCTGACGTTGTCATGGTAAGCTGTGATCTCAGCTGACGTTGTCATGGTAAGCTGTGATCTCAGTTGACGTTGTCATGGTAAGCTGTGACCTCAGCTGACGTTGTCATGGTAAGCTGTGACCTCAGCTGACGTTGTCATGGTAAGCTATGATATCAGCTGACGTTGTCATGGTAAGCTGTGATCTCAGCTGACGTTGTCATGGTAAGCTGTGATCTCAGCTGACGTTCTCATGTTAAGCTGTGATCTCAACTGACGTTGTAATTGTAAGCTGTGACCTCAGCTGACGTTGTCATGGTAAGCTGTGATCTCAGCTGACGTTCTCATGGTAAGCTGTGATCTCAGCTGACGTCATGGAAAGCTGTGATCTCAGCTGACGACTTAGTAAGCTGTGATCTCACCTGACGTCATGGTAAGCTGTGATCTCTGCTGACGTCATGGAAAGCTGTGATCTCAGCTGACGTCATGGAAAGCTGTGATCTCAGCTGACGTCAGGGTAAGCTGTGATCTCAGCTGATGTTGTCATGGTAAGCTGTGATCTCAGCTGATGTTGTCATGGTAAGCTGCGATCTCAGCTGATGTTGTCATGGTAAGCTGTGATCTCAGCTGATGTTGTCATGGTAAGCTGTGATCTCAGCTGACGTTGTCATGGTAAGCTGTGATCTCAGCTGATGTTGTCATGGTAAGTGTTATGACCAAGGTCATAATGTGATTAATTTATATGTATTATCCACTTAATATTATACTCTGGGTTTCTTTAATATTAGCTAAATTAAAGATTCCACTAGTTTATAATATTATCTGATTTAGGAATATACCCGGGTATGATGTATATATATATATATCTTGAGTAATGTGTTAGGTAGGTACACCTGGCTAAGGTTTATAACAAGGTATCTCCATTGGTGGGTAGTTTGCACCGCTCTACCCTCTCCCCCTTTTGACGAGTTGATGTCATGAAGGAATTTACTGTATATGGCAGTTCACTCTCTCTGCTGACTCAGTGTGCATTGACTGAGCTACCCTCCTAGTACTCCGCCTTATTCTCACTTGGATAGAGAATTGGGTTATAGAAACTCCTGATCCAACTTGTGGTTTATTGTGAAGTCTGCTGACAATCATATACTGTTATCTTCAGGTTACGATATGACGACCAGTGTCAAGCTTAGAACTTTGTGATATATTTCTTATGCCAGGGAGTTACTCAGTGAAAGTGTTAATTCTCAATATATGTACTTGCACACAAGTAATGTTACTATTGAGGAAGCGGTAATATTCCTCTGATCATTATCAAGTGTAGTGACCATCTTGACATGTACATTCTATTTAAGAGTTTTCTTGTGTGAAGGAAAGTTTCTGACAGTGATATTTAATAGATATTTATGAATATCTAAAGTATTTAAGCTTTTAAATAAAAAGAAACTTGAAAAGACTGAGTAACTATTATTTGTGCCTTACATTTCTAAGTTTGGAAACATATCCTTTCATTCTATGAAGTGTGTTGTTACGGAGAGCACTAACCTGGCTAAAGATTAAGATTTGAACCGTAACAGTAAGCTGTGATCTCAGCTGATGTTGTCATGGTGAGCTGTGATCTCAGCTGACGACTTAGTAAGCTGTGATCTCAGCTGATGTTGTCATGGTAAGCTGTGATCTCAGCTGATGCTGTCATGGTAAGCTGTGATCTCAGCTGATGTTGTCATGGTAAGCTGTGATCTCAGCTGATGTTGTCATGGTAAGCTGTGATCTCAGCTGATGTTGTCATGCTAAGCTGTGACCTCAGCTGACGTTGTCATGGTAAGCTGTGACCTCAGCTGACGTTGTCATGGTAAGCTGTGACCTCAGCTGACGTCCTTCACAAAATATCACCATTATTCTAATGCATTAATTACTACCTGGAAAAAAATATTTGTTTACATTCTCTGAATAAAAATTCTTTATAAAAAACTCAATATTACTCCAATTTTGCTTCTGAAAAAAAAAAATTCCATTCCATTAGACACAATGTTGATCCTTTAAAAGCTGCGTGTTAACCAGCCTGTGTGTGTGTGTGTGTGAGTGTGTGTGTGTGAGTGTGTGTGTGTGTGTGTGTGTGTGTGTGTGTGTGTGTGTGTGTGTGTGTGTGTGTGTGTGTGTGAGTGTGTGTGTGTGTGTGAGTGTGTGTGTGTTTGTGTTTGTGTGTGTTTCTGTCTGTCTGTGTCTGTGTGTGTGAGTATATATGTATATATATATATATATATATATATATATATATATATATATATATATAAACATAAACAAATAGTGGCTGTCTCCCAACGATGCGGTGTGACATGAAAGAGAAACAGTTTCACTATTATTCACACTGTCCAGAGGAACGCGGATGCGAGAGTTCATATGATCACCCAAACAGCAAATATTCCCAGCCATCTTTAGAATGCAGAGACTGTACTTCCCACATCTCTGACTCAGGTCCGGCTAACTGGTTTTCCTGACACCCTTCCCTCACACACACACACACACACACACACACACACACACACACACACACACACAGGCAACTGCTCGAAGTGTGGAAGACAGCAAATGTAGTCCCGATTTTTAAGAAAAGTGACAGACAGGCTGCACTAAATTACAGGCAAGTGTCGCTTTCATATATGATATATAAAGTTATGGAGAAGATTTTCAAAAGAGTGATGGAGCACCTAGAAATGGAAAGAAAATCCTGCCTCACAAACCTATTAGACTTCCAGGAAAAGGTGACAGAAATAAGACTTTAGAGAGAGTGATTGGTAAACTCCATCTTCTTGGACTCAAGGAAAACTTTCGACACACTATCACACAAGAGACTGGTTGAAAAGTTATGAAGCAAGCAGGAATAGCAGCGAAAGTAAAAAAAACGTGTATAGGTACAAGACGAGGTGTCAGAGTGGGTGCATGTGTCGAGTGGGGTTCCACTAGGGTCAGTCCCAGGTCCGGTGCTGTTTCTTGCATATGTGAATAACTTGACGGAAAGTATAGACTCGGAGGTGTCCCTATTCGCAGACGATGTGAAGCTAATGAGAAAAATACAAGCGGACGAGGATCAGGTAAGCCTACAAAGGGATCTGGACAGGCCGCAAAGCCTGATCTGACTAATGGCTCCTGAATTTTAACGCCAGCAAGTGCAAAGTTATGAAGCTTGGGGAAGGATAAGGAAGACCGCAGACTTGGTACAGCCTAGGAGGTCAAAGACTGCAAAAGTCACTTAAGGAAAAAGATCTTGGGATGAGCATCACACTGAGCATATCTCCTGAGGTGAACATCAACCAAATAACCGCTGCAGCATATGGGCGCCTGGCAAACTTGAGAATAGCGTTTCGATATCTAAGTGAGGAGTCATTCACGACACTGTACACCGTGTACGTCAGGCCCATATTGTAGCATACAGCACCATTATGGAACCCACACCTGGTTAAACATCAAGAAATTGAAGAACGTGCAACAGGATTAGTCCCAAAACTGAGGTGTATGTATTATGGGGAGATGTTAAGGGAACTCAACCTGATGACGCTAGAGGGTGAGAGGGATGGGGATGCCATGGCAACGACGTATAAAATATTTAGAGTAATTGACAAGGTGGACAGGGCAAGAATGTTTCAGAGATGGGACACAGGAACAAGGGCCCACAACTGGAGGCTTAAAGCTCAGATGAGTCATAGGGATGTTAGGAAGTATTTCCTTAGCCTTAGAGATGTCAGGAAGAGGAATAATCTGTAGGATGAAGTAGCGGAGACAGGATCCATACATAGGTTTAAGAAGAGGTATGGTAAGGTTCGAGGAACGGGGAGAGAGCGACTTAATAGTGGTTAGTGAAGAGACGGGGCCAGGAGCCGTGAACCGACCCCTGCAACCAGGGTGAGCGGGTGAGTACACCAGCTCCTCCCAACTCATCCTACAGCACCCAAGGCACGCTATCTCCCACACACATAGACACCCAGCCACTTACACTTGCATAGTGCTCAAGAGAGAAAGAGAGAGAGAGACAGAGAGCCTACTGCCTAGGAACATGAGCAAGACCTAACTCAGAGTGCCATTTGTGGTGCAGTAATCTGCCGAGGGCAATTGGACCCAGTAATTGTGGACTCACCTCAAGTGTACAGCTTCCCAGGAGTTGCAAGTACACCCTTGTGTTGTTCAACTCAGAATACACCTGTTTGTTGCCGTGTTTCATCTGTGTAGAGCCGAGTTTCATGCGTGTATAGTCGAGTTTGCTCTCTGTACAGTGCCGGTGTATGCATTTAGCAGTAAATTCAACATACATTCGCTATCATTGGTGTCATGGCGATGTTGTGTATGAGACAGTGGTGTGTGCTGAAAATGAGGCTCACAACACGATTTCTCACCACTACTGTTATGACTGACTAATCTATTACTTCTCTGTGTATTTCTACACCACTGCATCATATACATATGCTAATATGACATAAGGATGAAGGCACAGGGAATATGCATAATTTGTCGTGTTCTCACAGGGCTGGACATGGCGACGCAGGATCGAGTCCTTGCTAGCCGCAGTTCCGTTAATGATATATATATATATATATATATATATATATATATATATATATATATATATATATATATATATATATATATATATATATATATATATATATATATATATATATATATATATATATATATATAAAACCACGAACGAGTGATTTCAATACCAGTGGCATCCACTGGTCTGAGATCTTCACCTTAATAGTGTTACCAGCCACTGGTCTCAGATCTTCACCTGAACAGTGTTACCAACCATTGGTCTAACCTTCACCTAAACACCTCTCTCAGTCTCGTAACATAATGGTCCACTATGTTACGACCGTGGTTCATTATGTTCCGACCATGGTCCACTATGTTTCAACCATGGTCAACTATGTTATGACCACGGTCCACTATGTTATGACCGTAGTCCAGTATGTTAGGCCGTGGTCCACTCTGTTGCTACCGTGGACCACTATGTAACGACATGTGGGCCACCATGTTACGACCGTGGTCCAGTATGTTGTGGCAGTGGTCGACTGTGTAAAGCTCGTGATCCACTATTTTAGGACCGTGGTCCACCATTTTTAGGCCCCATTTTGAGTCCAGAGTCCTCCATTTTAAGGCCTTGATCTACTATGCTACAACCGTGGCCTACCATTTTAAGACCGTGGTCCGCTATGTTAAGACCGTGGTCAGCTTTGTTAAGACCATGGTCCACAATTTTAAGATCATTGTCTACTATGTTACAAACGTGGTCCACCATTTTAAGGTCGTGGTCCAGTATGTTACGACGGTGGTCCACCATTTTCAGGCAGTGGATCACTATAGCAGTAAATACGCGATGGAGAAGAAAAACTCTACGGTAATGTCCCACCACGTTTAACTACCTACAACCGCTAGTGGGTGAAACATCGCTATACAATTCTCATGAGGTGAGTTAACTATTACTTTACTATGATCTCGTCGTAAAGCTAGATGAGATTCTTGCTTTACGATGAGACTCTTGCTTTACAATGAGACTCTTGCTTTACGATGAGATTCTTGCTTTACAATGAGACTCTTGCTTTACGATGAGACTCTTGCTTTACGATGAGACTCTTGCTTTACGATGAGACTCTTGCTTTACAATTTTACTTCCTAGCTGTGCTGTTGTTGTTATTGTAGGAAAGAGGAAATGACAGGCAGTGTTGCAGGATGTTGCAGCATTGCAAGCACGGTTAGTTGAAGTGTATATTTGTTTCCGGGTTATCGAATTGCTTAAAAACAAATATCTCGCAACGCAAGAAAGATAAGTCTTAGACGAGAGATCTCTGACTTAGAGCACAAACTTAGGATGTCACACCAAACAGAAGTACAAAGGGAACGAAAGTCCATAAAAGATATTGCAAGAAATCCAGAATATTTATATTCATACGCAAAATCGAAAATGAAAACTACCTGTAGAATTGGACTCTTAGTGAGAGAAGACTCATATACTGATAATGAACGGGAAATGAGTGAAATTATTAAAAAATGGTATGAGTCGGTGTTTGACAACCCACTTCTACACGGCCTTCCATTGGAAGGTCGTGCAAATGAACTAACTGACATTAATATTAATTTCAAAGGATTCGAACAACAAACTGAATACATGCCCACTCAGTCAGCACCTGGACCATATTTATGGAATTCCCCCTTAGCACGAGCCCTCAGTATTCCTTGGAGAAAGAACCTAGATCTACGTGAATTACCAGAAACCTTAAAGAGTGAAGACATACCTCCTTTGCATGAGGGAGGTAGGAAAGCACTATTGCTAAAAATTACAGACCAGTAGCCCTGACTTCCAACATCATAAATATCTGTGAAATAATGACAAGTTGTTAGAGTACAAATTCCAGCATGGTTTTAGAGCGGGATGATTATCCCTGTCACAGCTGGTGAACCACTGTGACAGAGTTACAGAGCCGTTGGAAGAAAACCAGAATGCATATGTGATATACACAGATTTTGCAAAGGCCTATGAAAGCCATAGGCATTACAGGGAAAGTAGATAGAACACAAGGAGTAGAAAAAATAGCAAAATCCAGAATCAGCGAGTTAAAATCCGTAAGGCACTGTCCTGGCACCTCTTCTGTTGATTATCCTTGTAGCAGACATAGATAAAAACACCCGTCACAGTTATACATCATCATTTGTAAATGGCATTAAAATAAGCATGAAAGCCACAAGACACTGAAAAATTACAGGAAGATATAAGCAGTATTTTCCACTGGACAGTGGAGAAGAAGATGACGTAAATGGTAATAGTTCCAGCTGCTCAGGGATGGAAAGAATGAAAAAATCAAAAGGAACACTGTATACAAAATTCAAGAGGATCGTAAAATCGAATGAAAGGAACAAGTGAAGGATTTGGGAATAATTATGTCAGTTGACCTTTTTCAAAGAACATAGTAAACGAAGATGACGACAGACAGGAGGATGACGGAGTGGATAATAAAAACCTAGAAAACAAGGGAAATTATGCCAATTGGGACACTTTTCAAATTGCTCGTGCTCCCTCATTTGGAATATTGCTTATCATTGCGCCCCCTGAATGGGACCCAATGTTTATAATGTATATTGTATGTATATATTTACTTTTTCATTTTATATTGCCGATATTTTCATTAACAGTTAAAATGAAAATATCTTGCTTTATATTATTATTTGAGTTATTACATTAGTTACGAATGTAGGCAGGACGTAACATGTTACACTTCTCACTGTGCTCGCTGTTGAAGAGTTGTGATTGGCTGTTCACCGCCGCAGAGTGCCTTGCTAACTACTGTTCGTTTGTTTGTGTCAGGCGGTACCTCGCGCCGTCACTGGAGTAGCACTGGCGAGTCACGGGATCTCACCTGATGTGAGGCTTGCAGTCCATACCTCTCTCTCTCTCTCTCCATCTGCTTCTATTCCTGGAAGCATCTCTCGACCGACTTCTACGAGAAACATCTCTTCAGGGATCTCTCACGTCTCTGGTTGTTTGTTCGTTATTTAGATACTGTTTTGGTAGAGTATGATCTCGCTGGTGAGTTCGAAACGTGCCTCTCGTTCAGACTTAGTGGTTTTGACATTTTGCAGAGGTTGTGTGTCGTGTGGAGACACTCTTCAACCCTGGTCCCAAGCTGAAGATTCTGACCTACTTTGTGTGGCATCTACCCACCGTCGTAGTCGGGGATTTGTTTATGCTGAACTTAGATTCAGTATTAAGGGAGTTTTATGCCTTTTATGGAGGATTTGTTGATGGTCCGCAGTTAGGGTCGTTATTTTGTCTCCTTGTTCCTGACGCTCTGCGGCTGCTTGGTACATTATTGCTGTTTGCCAAATGTTTCGTCATTTTGTACAAGGTAGTTGTTTTGATTGGCTTGGTGGTAGAGAAGATAGATTATTTGAGGACTTAGTGTCAGTCACTACTTAAGTCTATTTCGAGTCAAGTTTTACTGAGACATTATGATCATTTTGAGCACACATACACATTCATACACTTGTATATATTTGTATTATTCGTATTCAAGAGTATATCTCATCATAGTAAAGTACTCACGATTTGTACTATACGAAAAGTGCCCTCAGCACTATATTACCCTATGTACAATTCAATATTGTACTACAACAGATATGAAGGAGCTTGTATCCTAAACTATGTAATACTTATTATCCACCTAGATACCTTTCGTATTAAAGATCTCAAATTTTATTTCGTTGGATTATTATCACCGAGTTGTAATCCCAAAACTTTATTAACATTTCACTCAAGTCAATGGATAACTAGACCTGATCTTGTTCTGACAACTTGTTACAAAAACCTTCTAGTATTCTCTGGAGATGTCTATAGTTTATAGATATCGCCTTTTTGTACAACTTAGTGTTGATGGGCAGGAGAAATATCAGAGTTGGAACAAATACAGAGATTGTTTTCGGCTCGCATAGAGCCATAAAGTACTGAAATTACTAGGAACGCATTGAAGTCTTAAATATGTTCCCACTGAAGCGAAGGAGAGAGAGAGATACACGATAATTTATACCTGGAAAGTACTTGAGGGATTTGTCCCAAATCTCCACACTGAGCTAACAACATACTGGAGTGTGACATATGGGAAGAAGTGCAAAATAAACCCGGTGAAAAGCAGGGGGGCACTGGGCAGAGTACGGAGACACTGTATCAACATCCGTAGCCCGAAACTATTCCACATCATACCAGAAGATATCAGAAATACAGCTGAGACAAGTGTAGAAGTCTTCAAAAGGAAAGTGGGCAAGTGTGTTCACCAGGTGCCAGATCATCCAGACTGTGGTGGATATGTGTGGGTAGCAGACCACCAAAAGCAGCAGCCTTGTTAGCCAGAAAAACTAGATGAACTCGGCCTATGACCTCGCTTAGAGAGTAGAAAAACTCTAGGAACTCATCAAAGGTATATCAAAGATAAATTTGTGATGTGTGTGTGTGTGTGTGTGTGTGTGTGTGTGTGTGCATGTGTGTGTGTGTGTGTGTGTGTGTGTGTGCGTGTGTGTGTGTATGTGTGTGTGTGTGTACTCACCTATTTGTACTCACCTATTTGTGGTTGCAGGGGTCGAGTCACAGCTCCTGGCCCCGCCTCTTCGCTGATTGCTACTAGGTCCTCTCTCTCCCTGCCCCATGAGCTCTATCATACCTCGCCTTAAAACTATGTATGGTTCCTGCCTCCACCACATCACTTTCTAGGCTATTCCATGGCCTGACTGTGTGTGTGTGTATGTGTGTGTGTGTGTGTGTGTGTGTGTGCAACTGTCTTACCATGATATAGGAGGATGTTTTGTGGTGTTTAAGTTATAGTTCGAGTTTGTAAGTTTACTTCTCTGCGGCAACCTTTGTAAAAATAAGTGTCTATTTTTACGTGTTTTTGTTTAGTATTTATCAGTTAGTGAGTAGGTGTAGGGGTGGGCAGGTGTGGGAGTGGGCAGGTGTGAGAGTAAGCAGGTGTGGGAGTGGGCAGGTGTGGGAGTGGGCAGGTGTGGGAGTGGCCAGGTGTGGGAGAGGGCAGGTGTGGGAGTGGGCAGGTGTGGGAGTGGGTAGGTGTGGGAGAGGGCAGGTGTGGGAGTGGGTAGGTGTGGGAGTGGGCAGGTGTGGGAGTGGGCAGGTGCGGGAGTGGGCAGGTGTGAGAGTAAGCAGGTGTGGGAGTGGGCAGGTGTGGGAGTGGGCAGGTGTGGGAGTGGGCAGGTGTGGGAGTGGGCAGGTGTGAGAGTGGGCAGGTGTGGGAGTGGGCAGGTGTGGGAGTGGGCAGGTGTGAGAGTAAGCAGGTGTGGGAGTGGGCAGGTGTGGGAGTGGGCAGGTGTGGGAGTGGGCCGGTGTGGGAGTGGGCAGGTGTGGGAGTGGGCAGGTGTGAGAGTAAGCAGGTGTGGGAGTGGGCAGGTGTAGGAGTGGGCAGGTGTGGGAGTGGGCTGGTGTGAGAGTGGCAAGGTGTGAGAGTGGGCAGGTGTGGGGGTGGGAAGGTGTGGGAGTGGCAAGGTGTGAGAGTGGGCAGGTGTGGGAGTGGGCAGGTGTGAGAGTGGGCAGGTGTGGGAGTGGACAGGTGTGGGGGAGGGCAGGTGTGGGAGTGGGTAGGTGTGAGAGTGGGCAGGTGTGAGAGTGGGCAGGTGTGGGAGTGGGCAGGTGTGAGAGTGGGCAGGTGTAGGAGTGGCAAGGTGTGAGAGTGGGCAGATGTGGGAGTGGGCAGGTGTGGGAGTGGCAAGGTGTGAGAGTGGGCAGGTGTGGGAGTGGGCAGGTGTGAGAGTGGGCAGGTGTGGGAGTGAGCAGGTGTGGGAGTGAGAAGGTGTGGGAGTGGGCAGGTGTGGGAGTGGCAAGGTGTGAGAGTGGGCAGGTGTAGGAGTGGGCAGGTGTGAGAGTGGGCAGGTGTGGAAGTGTACAGGTGTGGGAGTGGGCAGGTGTGAGAGTAAGAAGGTGTAAGAGTGGGCAGGTGTAGGAGTGGGCAGGTGTGGGAGTGGGCTGGTGTGGGAGTGGCAAGGTGTGAGAGTGGGCAGGTGTGGGAGTGGGCAGGTGTGGGGGTGGGCAGGTGTGGGAGTGGCAAGGTGTGAGAGTGGGCAGGTGTGGGAGTGGGCAGGTGTGAGAGTGGGCAGGTGTGGGAGTGGGCAGGTGTGGGGGTGGGCAGGTGTGGGAGTGGGTACGTGTGAGAGTGGGCAGGTGTGAGAGTGGGCAGGTGTGGGAGAGGGCAGGTGTGAGAGTGGGCAAATGTGGGAGTGTGCAGGTGTGGGAGTGGGCAGGTGTGGGAGTGGGCAGGTGTGGGAGTGGCAAGGTGTGAGAGTGGGCAGGTGTGGGAGTGGGCAGGTGTGAGAGTGGGCAGGTGTGGAAGTGTGCAGGTGTAGGAGTGGGCAGGTGTGAGAGGGGGCAGGTCTGAGAGGGGGCAGTTGTGGAAGTGGGCAGGTGTAGGAGTGGGCAGGTGTGGGAGTGGACAGGTGTGGGAGTGGCAAGGTGTGAGAGTGGGCAGGTGTGGGGGTGGGCAAGTGTGGGAGTGGCAAGGTGTGAGAGTGGGCAGCTGTGAGAGTTGGCAGGTGTGAGAGTGGGCAGGTGTGGGAGTGGTCAGGTGAGGGAGTGGGCAGGTGTGGGGATGGCCAGGTGTGGGAGTGGGCAGGTATGAGAGTGGGCAGGTGTGGGAGTGGGCAGGTGTGAGAGTGGGCAGGTGTGGGAGTGGGCAGGTGTTAGAGTGGGCAGGTGTGGGGGTGGGCATGTATGGGAGTGGCAAGGTGTGAGAGTGGGCAGGTGTGGGAGTGGGCAGGTGTGAGAGTGGGCAGGTGTGACAGTGGGCAGGTGTGAGAGTGGGCAGATGTGGGAGTGCGCAGGTGTGGGGGGGGTGCAGGTGTGGGAGTGGGCAGGTGTGAGAGTGGGAAGGTGTGGGAGTGGGCAGGTGTGGGGGTGGGCAGGTGTGGGAGTGGCAAGGTGTGAGCGTGAGCAGGTGTGGAAGTGGGCAGGTGTGAGAGTGGGCAGGTGTGGGATTGGGCAGGTGTGAGAGTGGGCAGGTGTGGGGTGGGCAGGTGTGGGAGTGGCAAGGTGTGAGAGTGGTCAGGTGTGGGGGTGGGCGGGTGTGGGAGTGGGCAGGTGTGGGAGTCGGCAGGTGTGAGAGTGGGCAGGTGTGGGAGTCGGCAGGTGTGGGGGTGGGCAGGTATTGGAGTGGGCAGGGGTGAGAGGGGGCAGGTGTGGGAGTAGAAAGGTGTGAGAGTGGACAGGTGTGGGAGTTGGCAGGTGTGGAAGTGAGCAGGTTGAGAGTGGGCAGTTGTGGGAGTGGGCAGGTGTAGGAGTGGGCAGGAGTGAGAGTGGGCAGGTGTGGTAGTGGGCAGGCGTGAGAGTTGGCAGGTTGAGAGTAGGCAGGTGTGGGAGTGGGCAGGTGTGGGAGTGGCAAGGTGTGAGAGTGGGCGGGTGTGGGAGTGGGCAGGTGTGAGAGTGGGCAGGTGTGGGAGTGGGCAGGTGTGGGAGTGGGCAGGTGTGGGAGTGGCAAGGTGTGAGAGTGGGCAGGTGTGAGAGTGGGCAGGTGTGAGAGTGGGCAGGTGTGGGAGTGGGGAGGTGTGGGAGTGGGCAGGTGTGAGAGTGTACAGGTGTGGGAGTGGGCAGGTGTGAGAGTGGGCAGGAGTGGGAGTCGGCAGGTGTGGGGGTGGGCAGGTATGGGAGTGGGCAGGTGTGAGAGGGGGCAGGTGTGGGAGTGGGCAGGTGCGAGAGTGAGCTGGTTGAGAGTGGGCAGGTGTGGGAGTGGGCAGGTGTAGGAGTGGGCAGGTGTGAGAGTGAGCAGGTGTGGGACTGGGCAGGTGTGGGAGTGGGCAGGTGTGGGAGTGGCAAGGTGTGAGAGTGGGCAGGTGTGGGAGTGAGCAGGTGTGAGAGTGGGCAGGTGTGGGAGTGGGCAGGTGTGGGAGTGGCATGGTGTGAGAGTGGTCAGGTGTGGGGGTTGGCGGGTGTGGGAGTGGGCAGGTGTGGGAGTCGGCAGGTGTGAGAGTGGGCAGGTGTGGGAGTCGGCAGGTGTGGGGGTGGGCAGGTATTGGAGTGGGCAGGTGTGAGAGGGGGCAGGTGTGGGAGTAGAAAGGTGTGAGAGTGGACAGGTGTGGGAGTTGGCAGGTGTGGAAGTGAGCAGGTTGAGAGTGGGCAGGTGTGGGAGTGGGCAGGTGTAGGAGTGGGCAGGTGTGAGAGTGGGCAGGTGTGGTAGTGGGCAGGCGTGAGAGTTGGCAGGTTGAGAGTAGGCAGGTGTGGGAGTGGGCAGGTGTGGGAGTGGCAAGGTGTGAGAGTGGGCGGGTGTGGGAGTGGGCAGGTGTGAGAGTGGGCAGGTGTGGGAGTGGGCAGGTGTGGGAGTGGGCAGGTGTGGGAGTGGCAAGGTGTGAGAGTGGGCAGGTGTGAGAGTGGGCAGGTGTGAGAGTGGGCAGGTGTGGGAGTGGGGAGGTGAGGGAGTGGGAAGGTGTGAGAGTGGGCAGGTGTGGGAGTGGGCAGGTGTGAGTGTGGGCAGGTGTGGGAGTCGGCAGGTGTGGGGGTGGGCAGGTATGGGAGTGGGCAGGTGTGAGAGGGGGCAGGTGTGGGAGTGGGCAGGTGTGAGAGTGAGCAGGTTGAGAGTGGGCAGGTGTGGGAGTGGGCAGGTGTAGGAGTGGGCAGGTGTGAGAGTGAGCAGGTGTGGGAGTGGGCAGGTGTGGGAGTGGGCAGGTGTGGGAGTGGCAAGGTGTGAGAGTGGGCAGGTGTGGGAGTGAGCAGGTGTGAGAGTGGGCAGGTTTGGGGGTGGGCAGGTGTGGGAGTGGCAAGGTGTGAGAGTGGGCAGGTGTGGGGGTGGGCGGGTGTGAGAGGGGGCAGGTGTGGGAGTGGGCAGGTGTAGGAGTGGGCAGGTGTGAGAGTCGGCAGGTGTGGGGGTGGGCAGATATTGGAGTGGGAAGGTGTGAGAGGGGGCAGGTGTGGGAGTAGGGAGTTGTGAGAGTGGACAGGTGTGGGAGTTGGCAGGTGTGGGAGTGAGCAGGTTGAGAGTGGGCAGGTGTGGGAGTGGGCAGGTGTAGGAGTGGGCAGGTGTGAGAGTGGGCAGGTGTGGTAGTGGGCAGGCGTGAGAGTCTGCAGGTTGAGAGTAGGCAGGTGTGGGAGTGGGCAGGTGTGGGAGTGGCAAGGTTTGAGAGTTGGCAGGTGTAGGAGTGGGCAGGTGTGAGAGTGAGCAGGTGTGGGAGTGGGCAGGTGTGGGAGTGGGCAGGTGTGGGAGTGGCAAGGTGTGAGAGTGGGCAGGTGTGGGAGTGAGCAGGTGTGAGAGTGGGTAGGTGTGGGAGTGGGCAGATGTGGGAGTGGCAAGGTGTGAGAGTGGGCAGGTGTGTGAGTGGGCAGGTGTGAGAGTGGGCAGGTGTGGGAGTGGGGAGGTGTGGGAGTGGGCAGGTTTGAGAGTGGGCAGGTGTGGGAGTGGGCAGGTGTGAGAGTGGGCAGGTGTGGGAGTGGGCAGGTGTGAGAGAGGGCAGGTGTGGGAGTGGGTAGGTGAAAGAGTGGGCAGGCGTGGGAATGGGCAGGTGTGAGAATGGGCAGGTGTGGGAGTGGGCAGGTGTGAGAGTGGGCATGTGTGGGAGTGGGCAGGTGAAAGAGTGGGCAGATGTGGGAGTGGGCAGGTGTGAGAGTGGGCAGGTGTGGGAGTGGGCAGGTGTGAGAGTGTGCAAGTGTGGGAGTGGGCAGGTGTAGGAGTGAGCAGGTGTGGGAGTGGGCAGCTGTGGGAGTGGGGAGGTGTGGGAGTGGGCAGGTGAAAGAGTGGGCAGGTGTGGGAGTGGGCAGGTGTGGGAGTGGGCAGGTGTGGGAGTGGGCAGGTGTGAGAGTGGGCAGATGTGGGAGTGGGCAGGTGTGAGAGTGGGCATGTGTGGGAGTGGGCAGGTGTGAGAGTGGGCAGGTGTGGGAGTGGGCAGGTGATAGAGTGGGCAGGTGTGGGATTGGGCAGGTGTGAGAGTGGGCAGGTGTGGGAGTAGGCAGGTGTGAGAGTGGGCAAGTGTGGGAGTGGGCAGGTGTAGGAGTGGGCAGGTGTGGGAGTGGGCAGGTGTGGGAGTGGGCAGGTGTGGGATTGGGCAGGTGAAAGAGTGGGCAGGTGTGGGAGTGGGCAGGTGTGGGAGTGGGCAGGTGTTGGAGTGGGCAGGTGTGAGAGTGGGCAGGTGTGCACGTGGGCAGGTGTAGGAGTGGGCAGGTGTGAGAGTGGGCAGGTGTGGTAGTGGGCAGGCGTGAGAGTCTGCAGGTTGAGAGTAGGCAGGTGTGGGAGTGGGCAGGTGTGGGAGTGGCAAGGTGTGAGAGTGGGCATGTGTGGGAGTGGGCAGGTGTGAGAGTGGGCAGGTGTGGGAGTGGGCAGGTGTGGGAGTGGGCAGGTGTGAAAGTGGCAAGGTGTGAGAGTGGGCAGGTGTGGGAGTGGGCAGGTGTGAGAGTGGGCAGGTGTGGGAGTGGGGAGGTGTGGGAGTGGGCAGGTGTGAGAGTGGGCAGGTGTGGGAGTGGGCAGGTGTGAGTGTGGGCAGGTGTGGGAGTCGGCAGGTGTGGGGGTGGGCAGGTATGGGAGTGGGCAGGTGTGAGAGGGGGCAGGTGTGGGAGTGGGCAGGTGTGAGAGTGGACAGGTGTGGGAGTTGGCAGGTGTGGGAGTGAGCAGGTTGAGAGTGGGCAGGTGTGGGAGTGGGCAGGTGTAGGAGTGGGCAGGTGTGAGAGTGAGCAGGTGTGGGAGTGGGCAGGTGTGGGAGTGGGCAGGTGTGGGAGTGGCAAGGTGTGAGAGTGGGCAGGTGTGGGAGTGAGCAGGTGTGAGAGTGGGTAGGTGTGGGAGTGGGCAGATGTGGGAGTGGCAAGGTGTGAGAGTGGGCAGGTGTGTGAGTGGGCAGGTGTGAGAGTGGGCAGGTGTGGGAGTGGGGAGGTGTGGGAGTGGGCAGGTGTGAGAGTGGGCAGGTGTGGGAGTGGGCAGGTGTGAGAGTGGGCAGGTGTGGGAGTGGGCAGGTGTGAGAGAGGGCAGGTGTGGGAGTGGGTAGGTGAAAGAGTGGGCAGGCGTGGGAATGGGCAGGTGTGAGAATGGGCAGGTGTGGGAGTGGGCAGGTGTGAGAGTGGGCATGTGTGGGAGTGGGCAGGTGAAAGAGTGGGCAGATGTGGGAGTGGGCAGGTGTGAGAGTGGGCAGGTGTGGGAGTTGGCAGGTGTGAGAGTGTGCAAGTGTGGGAGTGGGCAGGTGTAGGAGTGGGCAGGTGTGGGAGTGGGCAGGTGTGGGAGTGGGGAGGTGTGGGAGTGGGCAGGTGAAAGAGTGGGCAGGTGTGGGAGTGGGCAGGTGTGAGAGTGGGCAGGTGTGGGAGTGGGCAGGTGTGAGAGTGGGCAGGTGTGGGAGTGGGCAGGTGTGAGAGTGGGCAGGTGTGGGAGTGGGCAGGTGTGAGAGTGGGCAGGTGTGGGAGTGGGCAGGTGATAGAGTGGGCAGGTGTGGGATTGGGCAGGTGTGAGAGTGGGCAGGTGTGGGAGTAGGCAGGTGTGAGAGTGGGCAAGTGTGGGAGTGGGCAGGTGTAGGAGTGGGCAGGTGTGGGAGTGGGCAGGTGTGAGAGTGGGCAGGTGTGGGATTGGGCAGGTGAAAGAGTGGGCAGGTGTGGGAGTGGGCAGGTGTGGGAGTGGGCAGGTGTGAGAGTGGGCAGGTGTGCAAGTGGGCAGGTGTAAGAGTGGGCAGGTGTAAGATTGGGCAGGTGTAAGAGTGGGCAGGTGTGGTATTGGGCAGGTGTAAGAGCGGGCAGGTGTGGGATTGGGCTGGTGTAAGAGTGGGCAGGTGTGGGATTGGGCAGGTGAAAGAGTGGGCAGGTGTGGGAGTGGGCAGGCGTGGGAGTGGGCAGGTGTGGGATTGGGCAAGTGTAAGAATGGGCAGGTGAGGGAGTGGGCAGGTGTAGGAGTGGGCAGGTGTGGGAGTGGCCAGGCGTAAGAGTGGGCAGGTGTAAGAGTGGACAGGTGTAAGAGTGGGCAGGTGTGGGAGTGGATAGGTGTAAGAGTGGGCAGGTGTGGGAGTGGGCATGTGTAAGAGTGGGCAGGTGTGGGAGTGGGTAGGTGTAAGAGTGGGCAGGTGTGGGAGTGGGCAGGTGTAAGAGTGGGCAGGTGTGGGAGTGGGCAGGTGTAAGAGTGGGCAGGTGTAAGAGTGGGCACTTGTATACTTCTTGAGGCTGGATGGCCTGAAACGTCGAGAGAATGAATGGGAATAAAGGAGAATGAGATCGAATTAAGTGAGAAATGTTGTGATTTGAGGTAGATAACTACACCTGAGAGACAGTCTCTTAGGCAGGCGTTCCACACTGTTTCTCTGTAACACACACATACTAGAATTAAGGGACAATAGCTATTTAAATGTATAGAAACAGTGTGATTCCTTGCAGATTCTGGCATATAATGTAATAGTTCTTGAATAGAATCTCATGTTGCCAAAGTTGAGTTTCTTGAGTTATTAAGGTGTTTAATATCAATTAAAATAATAATAATAATGATAATAATAATAATAATAATAATAATAATAATAATAATAATAATAATAATAATAATAATAATAATAATAATAATAATAATAATAATGAGGCAACAGTTCCCACTAAGAAACTTTGCTTAGATAATAACTGAGATTGGGTATGAACTGGGGATTTCAAAACATCTAATGTAACTCTGTTCTTGCCATCAGCGTCTCTCCTGAGTGGCAGTCAGCCGAGCGAGAGATCAGAGCCAAGTCTCAATCAGGATAGCAATCTAGCCAGAGAGAAACATCATCAAATATTGCAGAACTTGTTGATAGAGGCCGCTAGGTTGCACCTATATCCCCTCCTCACCTATAAGAGAGGTTGCTACCAGCATTTTAGTGTTTGTAACGGAGAGAGAGAGAGAGAGAGAGAGAGAGAGAGAGAGAGAGAGAGAGAGAGAGAGAGAGAGAGAGAGAGAGAGAGAGAGAGAAAGAGAGAGAGAGAGAGAGAGAGAGAGAGAGAGAGAGAGAGAGAGAGAGAGAGAGAGAGAGAGAGAGAGAGAGAGAGAGAGAGAGAGAGAGAGAGAGAGAGAGAATGACTTCGGTTTGGAAGACGTTCATACAGCATAATGGCATCAACGAAATGTTGTTTTAGAAATTCATGTATTTTTGACTGGTGACACGAAGCCTTGATGACCTTATTATAATGGACATATGTGTGTACTCACCTAGTGTGTGTACTCACCTACCGTGTGTACTCACCTAATTCACCTAATTATATTTGCAGGGGTCGAGACTCAGCTCCTGGCCTCACCTCTTCACTGACCGCTACTGGGTCCTCCCTGCTCCATGAGCTTTATCATACCTCGTCTTAAAACATGTATGGTTCCTGCCTCCAGTACATCGCTTACCAGACTATTCCACTTCCTAACAACTCTGTTGCAGAAGAAATACTTCCTAACATCCCTTTGACTCATCTGAGTCTTCAGCTTCCAATTGTGACCCCTTGTTTCTGTGTCCCATCTCTGGAACATCCTGTCTCTGTCCACCTTGTCAATTCCTCGCAGTATTTTGTATGTCGTTGTCATGTCTCCCCTAACCCTCCCGTCTTTCAGTGTCGTCAGACCGATTTCTTTTAACCTTTCTTCATAGGACATCTCCCTTAGCTCTGGAACTAGCCTTCTTGCAAACCTTTGCACTTTCTCTAATTTCTTGAAGTGTTTGACCAGGTGTGGGTTCCCAACTGGTGCTGCGTACTCCAGTATGGGCCTGACGAACGATTCCTTACTGAGGTACCGGAACACTATTCTCAGGTTTGCCAGGCGCCCGTATGCCGCAGCAGTTATCTGGTTATTGTGTGCTTCTGGCTATGTACTTGGTATTATATACACTCCCAGATCTTTCTCCATGAGTGAGGTTTGCAGTCTTTGGCCTCCTAGCCTATACTCTGTCTGCGGTCTTTTTTGCCCTTCTCCGATCTTCATGACTTTGCATTTGGTGGGGTTATATTCTAGGAGCCAGTTGCTGGACCACGCATCCAGCCTGTCCAGGCCTCTTTGTAGACCTGTCTGGTCCGCTTCTGATTTAATTCTCCTCATGTGTGTACGTGTGTGTGTGTGTATATATGTGTGTGTGTGTGTGTGTGTGTGTGTGTGTGTGTGTGTGTGTGTGTGTGTGTGTGTGTGTGTGTGTGTGTGTGTGTGTGTGTGTGTGTGTTAGCTTATCTATTTGTGGTTGCAGGAATCGATTCATAGTTCCTGGCCCCGCCACTTCATTGGTCACTACTAGGTACATTCTCTCCCTGCTCCAGGAGCTTTATCATACCTCTCATTAAAGCTATGTATGGATCCTGTCTCAACTACATCACTCTCCAGATTATTCCACTTCCTGACAACTCTATGACTTTAGAAATACTTCCTAACATCCGTGTGACTCATCTGAGTCTTCAACTTCCAGTTGTAATCCTTTGTTGCTATGTCCCATCTCTGGAACATCCTGTTCCTATTCACCTTGTTAATTTCTCTCAGAATTTTATATGATGTTAACATGTACCCCTATCCCTACTGTCCTCCAGTGTAATCAGGTCGATTTCGCTTAACCTCTCCTAGTATAACATACCACTTAACTCCGGGACTTGTCTTGCTGAAACCTTTTCACTTTCTCTAACTACTTGACGTGCTCGACCAAGTGTTGGTTCCATTCTGGTGCTGCATACTGCAATATGGGCCTGACGTACAAGGTGTAAAGTCTCTTGAGCGATTCATTACTAAGGTGTCCAAACTCTATTCATAGGACTGCCAGGGACCCATATGCTGCAGCAGTTATTTTGTTGATGTGCACCTCAGGAAATGTGCTCGGTTTTATACTGACCCAGTCTTTGGCCCCCTGGCCTGTATTCTGTCTGCGGTCTTTTTTGACCTTCTCTAATCTACATGACTTTGCACTTCTTGGGGTCAAACTCCAGAAGCCAGGGGCTGGACCAGCCTTGAAGCCTGTCCAGATCCCTTTGTAGCCCAACCTGATCTTCATCCGATTTAATTCTTAGCATTAGTTTCACATCGTCTGCAATCGGGGACACCAATGAATCTATCCCTTCCGTCATGTCATTCGCATATACCAGAAATAGCACCGACCCTAGGACTGACCCCTGTGGAACCCCGCTCGTCACAGATGCCCATTCTCACACCTCGTCACGTACTATTTCTCTCTGTTTCCTTTCCTTCAGATATTCTCTGAGCCATTGCAATGACTTTCCTGCTATTCCTGTAAGCTCCTCTAGCTTTTGCACTAATCTCTTTTGTGGAACTATGTCGAAAACCTTCTTACAGTGTTAGAAAATGAAATCTACCCTCCCATCTCTCTTTTGTCTTACTTTTGTCACCTTGTAAAACTCTAGTAGGTCTGCGACACAGGATTTCCCTTCCCTTCCGTGCTGGTTATCGTCTATAAGCTCATTCCTTACTAGGTGCTCCACCACTCTTTTGCTGATAATCTTCTCCATGACTTTGCATACTATACAAGCCAGTGACACTGGTCTGTAGTTTAATGCTGCGTGTCTGTCTCCTTTCTTAGATATTGGGAGTACATTTGCTGTCTTTCGCACCTCAGATAGTTGCCCTGTTTCAGTAGATGTGTTGAAGGTTGTTAGTGACACACAGTGTCTCTGCTCCCTCTCTCAGGACAAACGGAGAGACGTTGTCCGGTCCCACCCACTTTGAGGTATCTAGGTCACTTAGCTGCCTCTTCACTTCCTCCTCTGTTGTGTATATTGTGACCAGCACTTGGTGCACCCACCATTTCGGATTTCTGAAGTGCTTTTTGGGTCCACTGAAAATACATCCTAAAATCTTTTGTTGAGTTCTTCACATACTTCTCTGTTGTTTTTGTGATCTTCCCTTCTACCTTCCTTAGCCTGTTTACCTGATGTTGAATATTGTTTTCCTCCTGATGTGGCTGTACAAAAGCTTCTGGTCAAATGTGGCATTCAATGCTATGTCATTTTTGCATTGCCGCTGGACATCCCTCCTTAACCATGCATATTCGTTTCTGGCTCTTCGACTAATCTAATTATTTTTTTCTGTCCTTTGTCTTCTATTCGTTTTCCATTCTCTAATGTACTTAGTTTTGGCTTCTCTACACCTGTGGGTGAAACAATGGCTTGTTTTGATCTTCCCATCGTTTCTGTTGCCCTTGGGTACGAACCTCTCCTCCGTTTCTTTGCATTTTGTTGTCACGTCTTCTAACGTTTCATATACTGATTTTCCCACCAGTTCTCTTTCCTACAGAACCTCATGAAGGAAATTTCTCATGTTTGTGTAGTCCCCTCATTTGTAGTTTGGCGTGTCCAATCCTACTCGTCCTGCTGCACCCTGTGAGTGTGCGTACTCACCTAACTGTACTCATCTAATTGTGGTATCAGGGGTCGATTCATAGCTCCTGGCTCCTCCTCTTCACTACCCGCTACTAGGTCCACCCCCTCCCTGCTCCTTGAGCTTTATCATAACTCTTCTTAAAGCTATGCAAGGATCCTGCCTCCACTACTTCACTCTCCAGACTATTCCACTGTCTGACAACTCTATGGCTGAAGAAATACTTTCTAACATCCCTGTGATTCATCTGAGTCTTCAATTTCCAGTTGTGACCCCTTGTTGCTGTGTCCCATCTCTGGAACATCCTGTCTCTCTCCATCTTGTCAGTTCCTCTCAGTATTTTATGTGTGTGTGTGTGTGTGTGTGTGTGTGTGTGTGTGTATGTGTGTGTGTGTGTGTGTGTGTGTGTGTGTGTGTGAGTGTGTGTGTGTGTGTGTGTGTGTGTGTGTGTGTGTGTGTGTGTGTGTGTATGTGTGTGTGTGTGTGTGTGTGTGTGTGGTGTGTGTGTGTGTGTGTGTGTGTGTGGTGTGTGTGTGTGGTGTGTGTATATATATATATGTGTGTGTGTGTGTGTTTGTGTGTGTGTGTGTGTGTATGTGTTTATGTATGTGTGTGTGAATGTATGTGTGTGTGTGTGTGTGTGTGTATGTACTCACCTAGTTGTACTCACCTAGTTGAGGTTGCGGGGGTCGAGTCCGAGCTCCTGGCCCCGCCTCTTCACTGATCGCTACTAGGTCACTCTCCCCGAGCCGTGAGCTTTATCATACCTCTGCTTAAAGCTATGTATGGATCCTGCCTCCACTACATCGCTTCCCAAACTATTCCACTTACTGACTACTCTGTGGCTGAAGAAATACTTCCTAACATCCCTGTGATTCATCTGTGTCTTTAGCTTCCAACTGTGTCCCCTTGTTGCTGTGTCCAAACTCTGGAACATCCTGTCTTTGTCCACCTTGTCAATTCCCCTCAGTATTTTGTATGTCGTTATCATGTCCCCCCTATCTCTCCTGTCCTCCAGTGTCGTCAGGTTGATTTCCCTTAACCTCTCCTCGTAGGACATACCTCTTAGCTCTGGGACTAGTCTTGTTGCAAACCTTTGCACTTTCTCTAGTTTCTTTACGTGCTTGGCTAGGTGTGGGTTCCAAACTGGTGCCGCATACTCCAATATGGGCCTAACGTATACGGTGTACAGGGTCCTGAACGATTCCTTATTAAGATATCGGAATGCTGTTCTGAGGTTTGCTAGGCGCCCATATGCTGCAGCAGTTATTTGGTTGATGTGCGCTTCAGGAGATGTGCCTGGTGTTATACTCACCCCAAGATCTTTTTCCTTGAGTGAGGTTTGTAGTCTCTGACCCCCTAGACTGTACTCCGTCTGCGGCCTTCTTTGCCCTTCCCCAATCTTCATGACTTTGCACTTGGTGGGATTGAACTCCAGGAGCCAATTGCTGGACCAGGTCTGCAGCCTGTCCAGATCCCTTTGTAGTTCTGCCTGGTCTTCGATCGAGTGTATTCTTCTCATCAACTTCACGTCATCTGCAAACAGGGACACCTCAGAGTCTATTCCTTCCGTCATGTCGTTCACAAATACCAGAAACAGCACTGGTCCTAGGACTGACCCCTGCGGGACCCCGCTGGTCACAGGTGCCCACTCTGACACCTCGCCACGTACCATGACTCGCTGCTGTCTTCCTGACAAGTATTCCCTGATCCACTGTAGTGCCTTCCCTGTTATCCCTGCTTGGTCCTCCAGTTTTTGCACCAATCTCTTGTGGGGAACTGTGTCAAACGCCTTCTTGCAGTCCAAGAAAATGCAATCCACCCACCCCTCTCTCTCTTGTCTTACTGCTGTCACCATGTCATAGAACTCCAGTAGGTTTGTGACACAGGATTTCCCGTCCCTGAAACCATGCTGGCTGCTGTTGATGAGATCATTCCTTTCTAGGTGTTCCACCACTCTTCTCCTGATAATCTTCTCCATGATTTTGCATACTATACATGTCAGTGACACTGGTCTGTAGTTTAACGCTTCATGTCTGTCTCCTTTTTTAAAGATTGGGACTACATTTGCTGTCTTCCATGCCTCAGGCAATCTCCCTGTTTCGATAGATGTATTGAATATTGTTGTTAGGGGTACACATAGCGCCTCTGCTCCCTCTCTCAATACCCATGGGGAGATGTTATCTGGCCCCATTGCCTTTGAGGTATCTAGCTCACTCAGAAGCCTCTTCACTTCTTCCTCGGTTGTGTGCACTGTGTCCAGCACTTGGTGGTGTGCCCCACCTCTCCGTCTTTCTGGAGTCCCTTCTGTCTCCTCTGTGAACACTTCTTTGAATCTCTTGTTGAGTTCTTCACATACTTCACGGTCATTTCCTGTTGTCTCTCCTCCTTCCTTCCTTAGCCTGATTACCTGGTCCTTGACTGTTGTTTTCCTCCTGATGTGGCTGTACAACAGTTTCGGGTCAGATTTGGCTTTCGCTGCTATGTCATTTTCATATTGTCTTTGGGCCTCCCTTCTTATCTGTGCATATTCGTTTCTGGCTCTACGACTGTTCTCCTTATTCTCCTGGGTCCTTTGCCTTCTATATTTCTTCCATTCCCTAGCACACTTGGTTTTTGCCTCCCTGCACCTTTGGGTAAACCATGGGCTCATCCTGGCTTTTTCATTACTCCTGTTACCCTTGGGTACAAACCTCTCCTCAGCCTCCTTGCATTTTGTTGCTACATATTCCATCATCTCATTAACTGGCTTCCCTGCCAGTTCTCTGTCCCACTGAACCCCGTTCAGGTAGTTCCTCATTCCTGTGTAGTCCCCTTTCTTGTAGTTTGGCTTCATTCGTCCTGGCCTTCCTGCTTCTCCCTCCACTTGTAGCTCTACTGTGTATTCGAAGCTTAAAACCACATGGTCACTGGCCCCAAGGGGTCTTTCATATGTGATGTCCTCGATATCTGCACTACTGAAGGTGAATACTAAGTCCAGCCTTGCTGGTTCATCCTCTCCTCTCTCTCTTGTAGTGTCCCTTACGTGTTGGTACATGAAGTTCTCCAGTACCACCTCCATCATCTTAGCCCTCCATGTATCTTGGCCCCCATGTGGGTCCAAGTTCTCCCAATCGATCTCCTTGTGGTTAAAGTCCCCCATGATCAGGAGCTTTGCACTGCATGCATGAGCTCTTCTGGCCGCTCTAGCCAGTGTGTCAACCATCGCTCTATTGCTCTCGTCGTACTCTTGCCTTGGCCTCCTGCTGTTCTGTGGTGGGTTATACATCACTGC
>NC_091302.1:6204294-6269294 GCF_038502225.1 Cherax quadricarinatus | reverse complement strand
TCGTCACCTTGGTAACAGTGGTTGTGAGAACACTGCGGTGTTATGAGAACACTGCAGTAAGGTGGTCACCTGGTAGTGTTCGGTGTTCCGCTTTAATAACACCAAAGTTCACTATTCACTGATGACTTCCTGAGTTCTCGCCATTTCCTTAACAAAACCAGTGACATTGTTGTAATGTGTGTGTGTGTGTGTGTGTGTGTGTGTGTGTGTGTGTGTGTGTGTGTGTGTGTGTGTGTGTGTGTGTGTGTGTGTGTGTGTGTGTGTGTGTGTGTGTACGCACCAATTTATGGCTGCAGAGGTCAAGTCGCAGCTCCTGGCCTCGCCTCTTAGCTGGTCGCTACTAGGTCCAATCTCTCCCTGCTACAAGATTTGTATAGTACCTTTTCTTAAAGCTATATATGCATCCTGCCTACACTACATTACTCTCCAGACTGTTCCACTTCCTGAAAACTCTGTGACTGAAGAAATACTTCCTAACATTCCCGTGACTCCTCTGAGTTTTCAGCTTCCAGTTGTGACCCCTTGTTGCTGTGGCCCATCTTTGACACATTCTGTGCCTATCCACTTTGTGAATTTCTCTCAGTATTTTATATGTTGTTATCATATTCCTCGTATCCCTTCTGTCCTCCAGTGTCTTAAGATTGTTTTCCCTTACCCTCTCCTCGTAGGACATACCCTTTAGCTTCGGGATTAGTCTTGTTGCAAGCCTTTCACTTTCACCTTGACCAGGTGTGGGTTGTATTAAAGTTTGTAGAATTACCGACAATATGTTAGGTAAAAGGACAGAAATGTAGTTGATGTAACGGCTTGATAAAGCTCCTGGGGAGCGAAACGTTGCCACACTAAAATGTCACATTAATTGCGCTTGTGTCCTTTTACCTAACAGGTGTGGGTTCCATACTGGTGGTGCATACTTCATTATAGGTCTGACGTACACAGTCTTGAATGACTCCTTACTCAGGTATTGAAATGCTATTCCTATGTTTGCTAGGCGCCCATATGCAGCAGCAGTTGTTTGGTTGATGTGCGTTTCAGGAGATGTGCTCGGCTTGTTGCTAACAGCAAGATCATTTTAAGTGACTGAGGTTTGCAGCGTTTAGCCCCCTAGCGTGTACTTGTCTGCAGTCTTCTTTACCCTTCGCAACTTGGTGGGGTTGAACTCCAAGAGCCAGTTGATGGGCCATACTTCCAGCTTATCACGATCCCTTTGCAGTCCTACTCCATTAAATACTCCACGTTATCTTCACATCGTCTGCAAACAGAGACATCTCTGAATCTATCCCTTCTGTCATGTCATTTACATATACTAGAAAAAGCATTGGCCCTTGTGAAACCCCGCTCTTCAGAGGTGCCCACTTTGACACCTCGTCTCATACCATCAGTCGTTGCTTCCTTACTATCAGTTATTCCCTGATTCATTGCAGTGCTTTTCCTGTTATTCCTGCCTGCTTCTCTAGCTTTT
Organism: Cherax quadricarinatus; assembly: GCF_038502225.1. NCBI lineage: Eukaryota > Metazoa > Arthropoda > Malacostraca > Decapoda > Parastacidae > Cherax > Cherax quadricarinatus. The sequence goes on along the minus strand of NC_091302.1, from coordinate 6,267,832 downwards.
CCGTTAAACATGTGTGCAGAACTGTGTCGAAAACCTTCTTACAGTCCGAAAAAAGATCGTCTACCCACCCCTCTCTTTCCTGCCTTATTTCTGTTACCTTGTCATAAAACTCCAGTAAGTTTGTGACAGGATTTTCCCTCCCTGAAGCCGTGCTGTTTATCGTATTTATTAAGCTCATGTCTTTCTAGGTGCTCCACCCACTCTTCTCCTGATAATCTTCTCCATGACTTTGCATAATCTACGTGTCAGTGACACTGGTCTGTAGTTTAATGCTGCCTGTCTGTCTCCTTTCTTAAAAATTTGGGTTACATGTGCTGTCTTCCACACCTCAGATAGTTGCCGTGTTCGATAGATGTGTTGAAGATTGTTGTTAGTGGCGCACACAGTATCTCTGCTCCCTCTCTCAGGACCCACGGAGAGATGTCTGGTCCCACCAACTTTGAGGTATCTAGTTCTTCACCTCCTCCTCGGTTGAGGCATGTGTGCTCACCTCATCCAACTGTAGATACAGGGGTCGATTCATAGCTCCTGGCCCCGACAGGAGAGAGAGAGAGAGAGAGAGAGAGAGAGAGAGAGAGAGAGAGAGAGAGAGAGAGAAAGAGAGAGTGTGTGAGTGTGTGTGTGTGTGTGTGTGTGGTGTGCGTGCGCGTGTACACACGCATTTTTTACAACAGGGTCTAGTACTGGTTCTTGGCTCTGCTTCTTTACTACATCAAATTTCCCAACTGTTCTGCCTAATACTCCTTGTCTTATTCAAGTAACTGTATCCACCATCCTCTTCCTCACATCAAACCTGATTCCTTCCCATTGCTCACATGCTGTGTTACTCTTACCATATGATGAAGTTCTCATTCAATAATTCATGAATATATATATATATATATATATATATATATATATATATATATATATATATATATATATATATATATATATATATATATATATATATATATATATATATATACATATATATATTTAATAAAAAAATTATAGGGAGGTAGCACCTCTAGTACTTTCCTGGCGACCCTCATCCTCAGAGAAGACAATAAACGTACCTCAGGGAAAACTCAAGAGAGAGAGACGGACAGACAGGCAGAGACAGAGGGAGAGAGAGAGAGAGAGAGAGAGAGAGGGGGGGATGGGGAGACATAGAGAGGGAGAGACAGAGAGAAACTGTATACATATCTCGTTCAGTTTTAAGTGAATCAGTAAGTGTCTTTCGCTACGATATTTTCAAGTACGTAAATATTTGAATAAATATTTACTTTATGAACTTCACCGAATTTCACTAAAATTTATATCAGAAAGTGTCCAACACTGATTGCTCTGAGCATTGGAGTTTGTTTTAATTTGTTCCAACTAGGGGAGGAAAAAATCGGTGCTTTGGGGAGTATATCGAATCTAGAATAAACATATATGAATGTAATTTTTTTTAATATTGCAGCCAAGCTAACCTAATGTAACCTAACTAAATCCACCCCAACCCAAACTAACTCAGCCTAACCTGAAGTAAAGTAATCTAATATAGCCCAAGGTAACCTAAGTTAACCAATATAACCCACCTTAACCAACCATAGATCAACCTGGCTGTCTAGGTCGCTACACTTCTTGACTACACTGAACTTAAAGAAGTAAGAAGAGGTGAGAGTTTGTACAGTATTTAGAGCTGTGAAAGATTATTCCGTATTGTTGATACACATCAAATGAACGTTTGTCTTGATGTGTAAGACACACAGTTAACACCTTACACTCTTTGTTATGAAGACTTTTGCTAGCCAGTGGCTTTATCGATTCAGAAACTGGAGACAGCAGAAGTCGAGGTAATCAGTCCCTCAGCCTTCAACTTGGCTAAGGGACTGTTTACCTCATCCTTGACTGTCTCCAAGCACTGATTGGTGAAACGTCTTCGTGATAAAGATACCCACGTGTTGCACATTATCTTGTCGGCATCGTATACAATTACTGCTGCCATACGTTCATCTTCTTCCATGTGTAACATCCTGAAGACTCCTTGAAAATGTAGCTGCTGTACATTTTACCTCCAGGACTCAAGTCTGGCCAACTGGCTTCAATAAAACCATACATGAATATTACCCTGCGCACACCACTTCTAACTTATTATTATTATTATTATTAGTAGTAGTAGTAGTAGTAGTAGTAGTAGTACTAGTAGTAGTTGTAGTAGTAGTAGTAGTAGTAGTAGTAGTAGTAGTATCAATATCATTAATTATTATAGTATTTTTGGGTAGGTAGTAATACAGAAGGAAGTCATACAGTGGTAGTAATATAGTAGGGGGTCATAAAGTGGTAGTTATACAGTAGGGGGTCATACACTAGCAGTAATACAGTATCACGGCAGTATCCACTGCCGTATCAAAGCCCTCAGCTTTGATACGGCAGTGGAGGTTATCTCCAAATCCTTGGAATGAGAGTCTTTCATCAGCGTCGTAGCAAGTCCCCTCCCTTCCTACACAATGGAGAATTTTTGCCTTTAAAAAGGTCACAATACGCTCACTGAAGGTCAGATTTCAACATTAAAGGTCAAATAACAGAAGGTGGGAACACCCTGTCTGCCGGTGAGGAACTCTTCATCCAAGGAATTAGAGTTTCCACTCTTCTTTCTTGATGGGCTATGTAAATGTTGGTTTTAGCCCTCCCGCAGGCGTATTTATATTCTTGAAGGTGTCTCTGAAGGACAGTTTTCCCGACGTAGAATTTATCTCATCCTCCTGCCGTATAAGAGTTAAAGTGAGAACTACTTATATAGCAGGTGTATACTGCGTACCTTGTGGAGGATGCGATAACCTTTACGTCGGTAAGACCAGATGAGACCTTAAGACATTCCTTCAGGAACACAAATTTACCTGCAGGAGGGTTGAAAGGTACGCATTCGTAGTCACTCACAATTTTTACTTTCACACCGTGGATCGGGGAGGAGGACAGCTGTTACACCACCACAACAACACAGCCACCTACAGAATTATTGCATATTGTTCCAGTCACAGTACCATGACTGGAACGATATACAAATAACCCGCACGTAGGAAAATTAAATTTATGACGACCTTTTGGTCTAATTTAGACCATTAATAACTAGTCACACAGAAACACAAAGGGAAGAGTTCCAGTGTATATACGAAAGCAGGGCGGGTTGTGTGTGTATCCACCTTATCTATACTGCTGACCAAAAAAGTGAATAAATGGTTTATTAAGCAGACACGTTGATACATGAGACACTTTTGCAAAACTTGGGTATCTTTCTTCTGATAACGTTCCGCCACACATTGACTTCTTCAGTCCAATGCAGAAAAAGGTGGAATAAGAGGAGAAGTTTGGGGTAATCAGTCCCTCAGCTATGAGTCGATGTGTTCAGTCCATCAATATTCACAAAAGTGCTACATATTCGCAGAGATGGAATGAAAGATGAATCCCCATTGAATAAAGGCACTAGTGGAAGTAGGTCCTGTCTTGTCAAATAACGAAACCTTCGTAAATAATCTGGAGATCACTGAAGAACTTGATGCAAGTATGTAATCACGAATCTGTTACCTTTAATATTATCTAAGAGTACGAAAATAAAGATAATGCTATAAAAGTCCCCGATTTTCGGTCTGCCAGTTTTAATGGACTTAGGAACACCTGTCTAGTCTCGATTGGGATAATCTACCTGATGACTTTATTGACGATGATCATACTTACGATAACAAAGGGATCTGCATTTATGATTTTTTCTAATAATGTATAACGTGCTTAGAGTATATGTATTCCCCAAAGAGGCATTACGTCAAATAAAAGTGATCCCAGATAGATTAATAACAGACTAAAGCATCTATTAGGAAATAAAAGAGGAATGAATTTATAGGCGCATGAAAAGAGATGTTAACCTTATCGACCAATACTTTCATTTTAAAAGAGAAGTAAGAAATAGGATTAGAAAGGCTAGACGCGATTATGAAATTAAAGTTGCTAATGAATCAAAGACTAATCTAAGAGAGTTTTTTTAAGTGTATAGGACAAAAGTCTGGAAAAAAGTAGGACCACTGAAAATTTAGGATAGACATATGACTGATAATTTACAGGAAACGTGTTCTCTATTTAATGGATATTTCTTGTCGATCTTTACACACAAAAAAATAATGATGTCCCAGTAATTAATAATTATTCAGTTCCTGAAGAAAACAAATTAAGTAATATTACTGTCACGAGGGAAATAGTTATTAAACAGATAAACTGAAGCAAAATAAGTCCCTGGGCCTTAATGAATTATTTTCAAGAGTGCTTAAGGAATGCAAGTTGGAACAAGCGTGTTTAATTCGTCCATCCAAACTGGTGTTATTCCAGAGATGTGGAAGATGGTTAATGTAATTCCTATATTTAAATAAGGGGCTAAGTGGTGGTTTTGAAAAGGACCTGCTTTGTCTGGGCAAGTAGACCTTCTGCAGTGTTTCTCCATTCTCATGTTCTTATACAGTGGCTTCATCAGTCCTATGCAAAGATGAAAGGTGAAGTGGGGAAAAAGACACTTATATACAGTTCAGGACATTTATTAAAGGAAACGTTTCGCCACGAGTGGCCTTTTCAGTCCTAATACAGAGATAACTAAGAAAACGAGAATATATTGTGGCAGGAGTCAGGTGGAGTGCCGCGCGGGTTGTAGTAGTTGTGTTAGTAAATGTCGTGAGACGGGTTGGGTTTCAGAAAGACCTGTCAACATCATGTTACAGCGGTCTCAAGAATAGGTAATATCCTGTTCATTAGCATTCTGGAAATAGTGTATCTTCCGGACTTTTGATGGAAAGTGTTGCTGACAGCAGTTATAGCAGCTTCTATACATTTTCACCGTCTTAAATCGTCTTCCTTAACAACTAGTCTAATCTCACTGAATTTCATGAGGTGTCCAACATTGTCCCTATGTTTAACACACGCGTTTTTTTACGGTTATCAAGGTTGCAAGCGTTTTTGTATTCCTGATTCTAATATCCAGAGATCTGGCTGTTTCCCCCACATGTACTTTGTCACATCCCCCACATAATATAATATGTACTCCTGCACTCGTGCCAGAGTCATTTTTGGGTTTTGCACAAGATTTCTAATAGTAGTCGAAGAACTAGTGTATATTTTAGTTAGTTTTCTGTTAAAATTTTAGAAACACTAGTTGCACCGTTGCTGACCTGTAAAACGATGCAACTTGGAGGTTTTTCTTCAACTTGACTGTTGTTGGTCTTGTTTAGGATGATTGCCGCACGTTTCCTGCAGTCACTTATGAAGAATGGTGAAGATCGGAAGGAGTTTGAGGTAAACAGTTCCCCAGCGCCTGAAGTCGATGTAATCAGTCCATCAATCTTGAAAAGAACGCAGCATTGTCGGGTTTCTAAAGCATTTATCTACGTTTATATTCTTATGTTTCACCGGCGACTAGCGGTATCGGAAAGTGGGCGAAAAGTGTAAGAAGAGTGGAGCTGTGGTGATCCGAGGGATAAGTACATAACACAGGTTTACGTGCTATTTACTCAGGGCTGACTTAGCTGAATGCAGGACTCAAATTAAAGCCCAGGCTAAAGTTCGTTCGCATGCAGTACACATTACCATGTCCACTGGTTCATTAACTTTACCAACTCAGCTCATTAACTATTTTTATTCCAGAATTATCAAAGTGGGGTGTGATATGAGGCAGAGATTCCTAGTGATGTATGAAATAGCCTTTCATTAGCACTTCTCTCTTCACACATATTTTTTTTCATTCTCTCGCATTATTACAGTTTTCTCTACCTCTGTCTCTCTCTTCTTATTATCGTCTGTCACTTTTCATGTCACATTTCTTGATCTTTTTCTTTTTTGAGTGTGAAATTTAATTCAGTCCCACATCTCTAATTCATTTTTTAACGTAAACATTATACTAAGAAAATATTATACTTGCTGGTAAAATTTTTAATCATAATCTGAAAAATATCCATAATATATCTTTTTCATTAAAACTTGAAATCTGTCATTTATTCCATGAGTTTTGCTGAAATTTTAATAGTAATCAGATTTGTTTTAGTTGGCCTTCTCTTGTTGTCTTTTTACTTTCTTGATAGAAGATTTGTTTTTGTGAAAGTCTTCTGTAACCTGACTCTTACTGCGCTCTTTGTTCCATCTTGTAACACCAACACTATGTTATTAACCTGACTCTTACTGCGCTCTTTGTTCCATCTTGTAACACAAACACTATGTTATTAACCTGACTCTTACTGCGCTCTTTGTTCCATCTTGTAACACCAACACTATGTTATTAACCTGACTCTTACTGCGCTCTTTGTTCCATCTTGTAACACCAACACTATGTTATTAACCTGACTCTTACTGCGCTCTTTGTTCCATCTTGTAACACCAACACTATGTTATTAACCTGACTCTTACTGCGCTCTTTGTTCCATCTTGTAACACCAACACTATGTTATTAACCTGACTCTTACTGCGCTCTTTGTTCCATCTTGTAACACCAACACTATGTTATTAACCTGACTCTTACTGCACTCTTTGTTCCATCTTGTAACACCAACACTATGTTATTAACCTGACTCTTACTGCACTCTTTGTTCCATCTTGTAACACAAACACTATGTTATTAACCTGACTCTTACTGCACTCTTTGTTCCATCTTGTAACACAAACACTATGTTATTAACCTGAGTCTTACTGCACTCTTTGTTCCATCTTGTAACACAAACACTATGTTATTAACCTGACTCTTACTGCACTCTTTGTTCCATCTTGTAACACAAACACTATGTTATTAACCTGACTCTTACTGCACTCTTTGTTCCATCTTGTAACACAAACACTATGTTATTAACCTGACTCTTACTGCGCTCTTTGTTCCATCTTGTAACACAAACACTATGTTATTAACCTGACTCTTACTGCACTCTTTGTTCCATCTTGTAACACCAAGACTATGTTATTAACCTGACTCTTACTGCACTCTTTGTTCCATCTTGTAACACAAACACTATGTTATTAACCTGACTCTTACTGCACTCTTTGTTCCATCTTGTAACACAAACACTATGTTATTAACCTGACTCTTACTGCACTCTTTGTTCCATCTTGTAACACCAAGACTATGTTATTAACTATATGTGTTATTAGTTCAATAAATTTGTTAATTAGTTCTTTACTTTAAGCCTTGGAAAACCTGCCTCCTCTTATATGATGAGTAAAACACATGTACCACACTGAGGTCGCTATATTATCGAAGCTTCCCACCTGCGCAGCTACCTTCTACACTCTAATACACTCCAACATTCTCATTATCTGTTGTGTCTCTTCAACACTCTCTCTAATTGTTGTCTTTCTCTAACACTCTCTCTAATTGTTGTCTTTCTCTAACACTCTCATTAATTGTTGTTTCTCTCCAACACTTGCTAACTGTTGTCTCTCTCCAACATTCTCAGTAATTGTTGTCTCTCTCCAACACTTGCTAACTGTTGTCTCTCTCCAACATTCTCAGTAATTGTTGTCTCTCTCCAACACTTGCTAACTGTTGTCTCTCTCCAACACTCTCAGTAACTGTTGTCTCTCTCCAACACTCACTAATTGTTGTCTCTCTCCAACACTCACTCATTCACCCAAATTACCATTGTCTGACATGATCTTCCTCTTCCCCATGTCAGTGTCTCACAGGAAGGTGAGGTGCAGACTCCAGACATGAATCACTTTACATCCATCACTGAGAAAGTGATCACTACAAGTGCGTTATATATCTGAAATGAGAAGCAAAAAGTGTCTTAAGTAAATGCATTTCTTCCGTTTCCTTTAAGTGGCTGGCAAGTATTTGTCATATTTCAGATGTAAGGAGAATATTCCTGTGACCAGTTAGTCGCTGGTCACAGGTAGAGAGGGAGTCACACACACCCACACACACAAACACACACACACACAGTAGCCACCAGTGAAGAGGCGGGGCCAGGAGCTGTGTCTCGACCCTTGTAACCACAATTAGGTGAGTACACATACACACATGATCACCATGCTACAAGCACAAGGGACCTAGTAAGTACACTGTGTCTGCCTTCTGATTCGAGCACATTCGTGGTCATGGATACCACAGGACTATTTTTTTTTTCTTGTTTAGGATGCCAGTTTCAACAAAAATTGGGTGCCTGGTGTTTTTAGCATGGTGGTCAAGTGGTTTAAGGCGTCGAGAGGTCAGCTTGGTTCCCAGGAGCCGGGCTAAATGTCGCAGTATAGTATTTCCTTAAAAATCACTTTGTTCCGTGGATACATTAATATGTACATATATGCTAAATAATAACCCACATGAAGACAGAAACTCGGAAGATTAATTGATCTGTTTATTCGATCCCTTTCTGGGATCCTCTTAAGCAGATACATAAGCGAAAGAACATGCATATATGGAAGGATGCAACCCACCTCTTACAACGGAGTGTTCTCTGTGGTGCACTGATTATGTATATATATATATATATATATATATATATATATATATATATATATATATATATATATATATATATATATATATATATATATATATATATATATATATATATACAGTGGACCCCCGGTTAACGAACTTTTTTCATTCCAGTAGTATGTTCAGGTGCCAGTACTGACCGAATTTTTTCCCATAAGGAATATTGTGAAGTAGATTATTCCATTTCAGACCCCCAAACATACACGTACAAACGCACTTACATAAATACACTTACATAATTGGTCGCATTTGGAGGTGATCGTTAAGCGGGTGTCCACTGTATATATATATATATTTATATATATATATATATATATATATATATATATATATATATATATATATATATATATAATTGTGATTGTTCCTTGATAATGTGAGTAGTCACGAAAGCCCTTGGAATTTCTCTATTCTTCACAGTGGTTGTTTTGCATATGTATATATATATATATATATATATATATATATATATATATATATATATATATATATATATATATATATATATATATATATATATATATATATATATATATATATATATATATATATATATATATATATATATACCTGTGATCATTTCTCATTTCTCGGCTTTAAGCAAATTCAGCGTATATAATACATGTTTCCCACTGAAGTATGTTATACCTGTCACTAATAACACTGCTCTCCCACCTGTGTTATACCTGTCACTAATAACACTGCTCTCCCACCTGTGTTATACCTGTCACTAATAACACTGCTCTCCCACCTGTGTTATACCTGTCACTAATAACACTGCTCTCCCACCTGTGTTATACCTGTCACTAATAACACTGCTCTCCCACCTGTGTTATACCTGTCACTAATAACACTGCTCTCCCACCTGTGTTATACCTGTCACTAATAACACTGCTCTCCCACCTGTGTTATACCTGTCACTAATAACACTACTCTCCCACCTGTGTTATACCTGTCACTAATAACACTGCTCTCCCACCTGTGTTATACCTGTCACTAATAACACTGCTCTCCCACCTGTGTTATACCTGTCACTAATAACACTACTCTCCCACCTGTGTTATACCTGTCACTAATAACACTACTCTCCCACCTGTGTTACACCTGTCACTAATAACACTGCTCTCCCACCTGTGTTATACCTGTCACTAATAACACTGCTCTCCCACCTGTGTTATACCTGTCACTAATAACACTGCTCTCCCACCTGTGTTATACCTGTCACTAATAACACTACTCTCCCACCTGTGTTATACCTGTCACTAATAACACTGCTCTCCCACCTGTGTTATACCTGTCACTAATAACACTGCTCTCCCACCTGTGTTATACCTGTCACTAATAACACTACTCTCCCACCTGTGTTATACCTGTCACTAATAACACTACTCTCCCACCTGTGTTACACCTGTCACTAATAACACTGCTCTCCCACCTGTGTTATACCTGTCACTAATAACACTGCTCTCCCACCTGTGTTATACCTGTCACTAATAACACTGCTCTCCCACCTGTGTTATACCTGTCACTAATAACACTACTCTCCCACCTGTGTTATACCTGTCACTAATAACACTACTCTCCCACCTGTGTTATACCTGTCACTAATAACACTACTCTCCCACCTGTGTTATACCTGTCACTAATAACACTACTCTCCCACCTATACCTGTCACTAATAACCTACCTGTCACTAATAACACTACTCTCCCACCTGTGTTATACCTGTCACTAATAACACTGCTTATACCTGTCACTAATAACACTACTCTCCCACCTGTGTTATACCTGTCACTAATAACACTACTCTCCCACCTGTGTTATACCTGTCACTAATAACACTGCTCTCCCACCTGTGTTATACCTGTCACTAATAACACTGCTCTCCCACCTGTGTTATACCTGTCACTAATAACACTGCTCTCCCACCTGTGTTATACCTGTCACTAATAACACTGCTCTCCCACCTGTGTTATACCTGTCACTAATAACACTACTCTCCCACCTGTGTTATACCTGTCACTAATAACACTACTCTCCCACCTGTGTTATACCTGTCACTAATAACACTACTCTCCCACCTGTGTTATACCTGTCACTAATAACACTACTCTCCCACCTGTGTTATACCTGTCACTAATAACACTACTCTCCCACCTGTGTTATACCTGTCACTAATAACACTACTCTCCCACCTGTGTTATACCTGTCACTAATAACACTACTCTCCCACCTGTGTTATACCTGTCACTAATAACACTACTCTCCCACCTGTGTTATACCTGTCACTAATAACACTACTCTCCCACCTGTGTTATACCTGTCACTAATAACACTACTCTCCCACCTGTGTTATACCTGTCACTAATAACACTACTCTCCCACCTGTGTTATACCTGTCACTAATAACACTACTCTCCCACCTGTGTTATACCTGTCACTAATAACACTACTCTCCCACCTGTGTTATACCTGTCACTAATAACACTACTCTCCCACCTGTGTTATACCTGTCACTAATAACACTACTCTCCCACCTGTGTTATACCTGTCACTAATAACACTGCTCTCCCACCTGTGTTATACCTGTCACTAATAACACTACTCTCCCACCTGTGTTATACCTGTCACTAATAACACTGCTCTCCCACCTGTGTTATACCTGTCACTAATAACACTACTCTCCCACCTGTGTTATACCTGTCACTAATAACACTGCTCTCCCACCTGTGTTATACCTGTCACTAATAACACTACTCTCCCACCTGTGTTATACCTGTCACTAATAACACTGCTCTCCCACCTGTGTTATACCTGTCACTAATAACACTACTCTCCCACCTGTGTTATACCTGTCACTAATAACACTACTCTCCCACCTGTGTTATACCTGTCACTAATAACACTACTCTCCCACCTGTGTTATACCTGTCACTAATAACACTACTCTCCCACCTGTGTTATACCTGTCACTAATAACACTACTCTCCCACCTGTGTTATACCTGTCACTAATAACACTACTCTCCCACCTGTGTTATACCTGTCACTAATAACACTACTCTCCCACCTGTGTTATACCTGTCACTAATAACACTACTCTACTCTCCCACCTGTGTTATACCTGTAACTAATAACACTACTCTCCCACCTGTGTTATACCTGTCACTAATAACACTACTCTCCCACCTGTGTTATACCTGTCACTAATAACACTACTCTCCCACCTGTGTTATACCTGTCACTAATCACTAATAACCTGTCACTAATAACACTCTCCCACCTGTGTTATACCTGTCACTAATAACACTACTCTCCCACCTGTGTTAGACCTGTCACTAATAACACTTCTCTCCCACCTGTGTTATACCTGTCACTAATAACACTACTCTCCCACCTGTGTTACACCTGTCACTAATAACACTGCTCTCCCACCTGTGTTACACCTGTCACTAATAACACTACTCTCCCACCTGTGTTACACCTGTCACTAATAACACTACTCTCCCACCTGTGTTATACCTGTCACTAATAACACTGCTCTCCCACCTGTGTTATACCTGTCACTAATAACACTGCTCTCCCACCTGTGTTATTCCTGTCACTAATAACACTGCTCTCCCACTTGTGTTATACCTGTCACTAATAACAATGCTCTCCCACCTGTGTTATACCTGTCACTAATAACACTGCTCTCCCACCTGTGTTATACCTGTCACTAATAACACTACTCTCCCACCTGTGTTATACCTGTCACTAATAACACTACTCTCCCACCTGTGTTATACCTGTCACTAATAACACTACTCTCCTACCTGTATTATACCTGTCACTAATAACACTACTCTCCCACCTGTGTTATACCTGTCACTAATAACACTACTCTCCCACCTGTGTTATACCTGTCACTAATAACACTACTCTCCCACCTGTGTTATACCTGTCACTAATAACACTACTCTCCCACCTGTGTTATACCTGTCACTAATAACACTACTCTCCCACCTGTGTTATACCTGTCACTAATAACAATGCTCTCCCACCTGTGTTACACCTGTCACTAATAACACTACTCTCCCACCTGTGTTATAAGAACATGAGAACATAAGAACGAAGGAACACTGCAGCAGGCCTTCTGGCCCATGCGAGGCAGGTCCAAGTCTCCTACCGGCTTAAGCCAATGCACCCAACCTAGTCAGGTCAGGTCACCTTGACTTAAGGGAGGAACACGGCAACCGTCCTGGTAGCACAAGCTATCAGGTCCAACTCACACCCACCCACACCCACTCATGTATTTATCCAACTTATTTTTAAAGCTACACAACGTTCTGGCCTCTATAACTGTACTTGGGAGTTTGTTCCACTCATCCACAACTCTATTACCAAACCAGTACTTTCCTATATCCTTCCTGAATCTGAATTTTTCTAACTTAAAACCATTGCTGCGAGTCCTGTCTAGGCTAGATATTTTCAGCACACTATTTACATCCCCTTTATTTATTCCTGTCTTCCATTTATACACCTCAATCATATCGCCCCTAATTCTACGTCTTTCTAGAGAGTGAAGAATCAGGGCCCTTAGTCTATCCTCATAGGGAAGGCTTCTGATACATGGGATCAACTTTGTCATCCTCCTTTGTACATTTTCCAGAGCATTTATATCCATTCTGTAATACGGTGACCAAAACTGTGCAGCATAATCCAAATGAGGCCTAACCAAGGATGTATAGAGTTGAAGAACAACCTGAGGACTCCTATTATTTATGCTTCTTGATATAAAGCCAAGGATTCTATTAGCTTTATTGCGAACACTTATGCACTGTTGTCTTGGTTTCAGATTACTGCTAACCAGAACTCCTAAATCTTTCTCGCAATCCGTAATATTAAGATCTACATTATTTAGTTTATATGTGGCATGGTTATTGTCCTGTCCAACATTTAGAACTTTGCATTTGTCTATATTAAACTGCATCTGCCACCTCTCCGACCACTGCATCAGTCTACTCAAATCTTCCTGGAGTGCTCTAATGTCCTCGTCAGAATGAATTCGACGGCCTATTTTGGTGTCATCGGCAAACTTGCTGATGTCGCTCTTTATGCCCTCATCTATGTCGTTTATCTATATTGTGAACAGCAGGGGGCCCAACACTGACCCCTGTGGAACACCGCTCGTGACGCTTCCCCACTGATTTCTCCCCATTTATGCAAACTCTCTGCTGCCTATTTGTCAACCATGCCTCTATCCAGGAAAAAATTTCTCCTCCTATTCCATGTGCCTTAATTTTCCTCAGTAGTCTCTGATGTGGGACCCTGTCAAAAGCCTTACCGAAGTCCATATACACAATATCATATTCATTACCATGATCTACCTCCTCAAATACCTTAGTGAAAAAAGTTAACAAATTCGTAAGGCAGGAACGCCCCTTTGTAAAACCATGCTGAGATTCGTTGATTAATTTATGCTTTTCAAGGTGTCAATTATTGATTCCATAAATTTTCCCACTATGGAGGTTAGGCGTATTGGTCTATAGTTTGAAGCTAAGGACCTGTCACCTGCTTTGAAAATAGGTATCACATTTGCCATTTTCCACTTATCTGGCACCATGCCAGTTTGTAGTGATGTGTTGAAAAGATTAGCCAAAGGTTTGCTAAGCTCCTCTTTACATTCCTTTAGAACCCTTGCATACAGTTCATCAGGGCCTGAGGATTTGTTAGGTTTTAGTTTATCTATTTGCCTAAGGACCATGTCACTTGTGACCCTAATCGTGCACAGTTTATTATCGTACTGTTCCACATAATTTATCATTTCTGGAATATCGCTGGTATCCTCCTGTGTAAAAACTGAGAGGAAGTATGTGTTAAAACTTCTACACATTTCCTTATCACTGTCAGTGAGCTGACCCGAGGAACTTTTGAGTGGGCCTATCTTGTCCCTGATCTTACTTCTGTATACCTGCAAGAATCCTTTTGGGTTAGTCTTCGAATCTCTTGCAACTTTAACCTCATAATCTCTTTTTGTTTTTCTAATTCCTTTTTTTATTTCTCTCTTTAACTGAATATATCGATTTCTTAATTGCCCCTCTCCTCTTTTGATTTGCCTATATATGCCTCTCTTTTGACCAATTAGATATTTTAATCTATTGTTCATCCATTTAGGATCATTTTTGCTTGATCTGATTTCCCTATTTGGAACATAATTTGACTGAGCAGCTAGAACTATGCCCTGGAAAGCGTCATATCGGCATCCATCACCACCTACCTGACCCTTAGTCAGGTCATTCCAGTTCAGCCCACCTAAGTAATTTTTCAGTCCTATGAAATCAGCCAAGCGGAAGTCAGGGACAGAGACTTGATTGCCATTATTAGGGGAATTCCATGATATATTAAAACTGAGTGATTTGTGATCACTTTCCCCAAGCTCATCAATAACCTCAAGATTATTAATTAGTGTTTCCCTACTGGCAAGAACCAAGTGTTATACCTGTCACTAATAACAATGCTCTCCCACCTGTGTTATACCTGTCACTAATAACACTACTCTCAAACCTGTGTTATACCTGTCACTAATAACACTGCTCTCCCACCTGTGTTATACCTGTCACTAATAACACTACTCTCCCACCTGTGTTATACCTGTCACTAATAACACTACTCTCCCACCTGTGTTATACCTGTCACTAATAACACTGCTCTCCCACCTGTGTTATACCTGTCACTAATAACACTGCTCTCCCACCTGTGTTATACCTGTCACTAATAACACTACTCTCCTACCTGTGTTATACCTGTCACTAATAACACTGCTCTCCCACCTGTGTTATACCTGTCACTAATAACACTGCTCTCCCACCTGTGTTATACCTGTCACTAATAACACTACTCTCCCACCTGTGTTATACCTGTCACTAATAACACTGCTCTCCCACCTGTGTTATACCTGTCACTAATAACACTGCTCTCCCACCTGTGTTATACCTGTCACTAATAACACTACTCTCCCACCTGTGTTATACCTGTCACTAATAACACTACTCTCCCACCTGTGTTATACCTGTCACTAATAACACTGCTCTCCCACCTGTGTTATACCTGTCACTAATAACACTGCTCTCCCACCTGTGTTATACCTGTCACTAATAACACTGCTCTCCCACCTGTGTTATGCCTGTCACTAATAACACTACTCTCCCACCTGTGTTATACCTGTCACTAATAACACTGCTCTCCCACCTGTGTTATACCTGTCACTAATAACACTACTCTCCCACCTGTGTTATACCTGTCACTAATAACACTACTCTCCCACCTGTGTTATACCTGTCACTAATAACACTACTCTCCCACCTGTGTTATACCTGTCACTAATAACACTGCTCTCCCACCTGTGTTATACCTGTCACTAATAACACTACTCTCCCACGTGTGTTATACCTGTCACTAATAACACTACTCTCCCACCTGTGTTATACCTGTCACTAATAACACTACTCTCCCACCTGTGTTATACCTGTCACTAATAACACTACTCTCCCACCTGTGTTATACCTGTCACTAATAACACTACTCTCCCACCTATGTTATACCTGTCACTAATAACACTACTCTCCCACCTGTGTTATACCTGTCACTAATAACACTACTCTCCCACCTGTGTTATACCTGTCACTAATAACACTGCTCTCCCACCTGTGTTATACCTGTCACTAATAACACTGCTCTCCCACCTGTGTTATACCTGTCACTAATAACACTACTCTCCCACCTGTGTTATACCTGTCACTAATAACACTGCTCTCCCACCTGTGTTATACCTGTCACTAATAACACTACTCTCCCACCTGTGTTATACCTGTCACTAATAACACTGCTCTCCCACCTGTGTTATACCTGTTACTAATAACACTACTCTCCCACCTGCGTTATACCTGTCACTAATAACACTGCTCTCCCACCTGTGTTATACCTGTCACTAATAACACTGCTCTCCCACCTGTGTTATACCTGTCACTAATAACACTGCTCTCCCACCTGTGTTATACCTGTCACTAATAACACTACTCTCCCACCTGTGTTATACCTGTCACTAATAACACTACTCTCCCACCTGTGTTATACCTGTCACTAATAACACTGCTCTCCCACCTGTGTTATACCTGTCACTAATAACACTACTCTCCCACCTGTGTTATACCTGTCACTAATAACACTACTCTCCCACCTGTGTTATACCTGTCACTAATAACACTACTCCCCCACCTGTGTTATACCTGTCACTAATAACACTGCTCTCCCACCTGTGTTATACCTGTCACTAATAACACTACTCTCCCACCTGTGTTATACCTGTCACTAATAACACTACTCTCCCACCTGTGTTATACCTGTCACTAATAACACTGCTCTCCCACCTGTGTTATACCTGTCACTAATAACACTACTCTCCCACCTGTGTTATACCTGTCACTAATAACACTACTCTCAAACCTGTGTTACACCTGTCACTAATAACACTGCTCTCCCACCTGTGTTATACCTGTCACTAATAACACTACTCTCAAACCTGTGTTACACCTGTCACTAATAACACTGCTCTCCCACCTGTGTTATACCTGTCACTAATAACACTACTCTCAAACCTGTGTTACACCTGTCACTAATAACACTGCTCTCCCACCTGTGTTATACCTGTCACTAATAACACTGCTCTCCCACCTGTGTTACACCTGTCACTAATAACACTACTCTCCCACCTGTGTTATACCTGTCACTAATAACACTGCTCTCCCACCTGTGTTATACCTGTCACTAATAACACTGCTCTCCCACCTGTGTTATTCCTGTCACTAATAACACTGCTCTCCCACTTGTGTTATACCTGTCACTAATAACAATGCTCTCCCACCTGTGTTATACCTGTCACTAATAACACTGCTCTCCCACCTGTGTTATACCTGTCACTAATAACAATGCTCTCCCACCTGTGTTATACCTGTCACTAATAACACTGCTCTCCCACCTGTGTTATACCTGTCACTAATAACACTACTCTCCCACCTGTGTTATATCTGTCACTAATAACACTACTCTCCCACCTGTGTTATAAGAACATAAGAACATAAGAACGAAGGAACGCTGCAGCAGGCCTACTGGCCCATGCGAGGCAGGTCCAAGTCTCCTACCGGCTTAAGCCAATGCACCCAACCTAGTCAGGTCAGGTCACCTTGACTTAAGGGAGGAACACGGCAACCGTCCTGGTAGCACAAGCTAATCAGGTCTAACTCACACCCACCCACACCCACTCATGTATTTATCCAACTTATTTTTAAAGCTACACAACGTTCTGGCCTCTATAACTGTACTTGGGAGTTTGTTCCACTCATCCACAACTCTATTACCAAACCAGTAGTTTCCTATATCCTTCCTGAAACTGAATTTTTCTAACTTAAAACCATTGCTGCGAGTCCTGTCTAGGCTAGATATTTTCAGCACACTATTTACATCCCCTTTATTTATTCCTGTCTTCCATTTATACACCTCAATCATATCGCCCCTAATTCTACGTCTTTCTAGAGAGTGAAGATTCAGGGCCCTTAGTCTATCCTCATAGGGAAGGTTTCTGATACATGGAATCAACTTTGTCATCCTCCTTTGTACATTTTCCAGAGCATTTATATCCATTCTGTAATACGGTGACCAAAACTGTGCAGCATAATCCAAATGAGGCCTAACCAAGGATGTATAGAGTTGAAGAACAACCTCAGGACTCCTATTATTTATGCTTCTTGATATAAAGCCAAGGATTCTATTAGCTTTATTGCGAACACTTATGCACTGTTGTCTTGGTTTCAGATTACTGCTAACCAGAACTCCTAAATCTTTTTCGCAATCCGTAATATTAAGATCTACTTTATTTAGTTTATATGTGGCATGGTTATTGTCTTGTCCAACATTTAGAACTTTGCATTTGTCTATATTAAACTGCATCTGCCACCTCTCCGACCACTGCATCAGTCTACTCAAATCTTCCTGGAGTGCTCTAATGTCCTCGTCAGAATGAATTCGACGGCCTATTTTGGTGTCATCGGCAAACTTGCTGATGTCGCTCTTTATGCCCTCATCTATGTCGTTTATCTATATTGTGAACAGCAGGGGGCCCAACACTGACCCCTGTAGAACACCGCTCGTGACGCTTCCCCACTGATTTCTCCCCATTTATGCAAACTCTCTGCTGCCTATTTGTCAACCATGCCTCTATCCAGGAAAAAATTTCTCCTCCTATTCCATGTGCCTTAATTTTCCTCAATAGTCTCTGATGTGGGACCCTGTCAAAAGCCTTACTGAAGTCCATATACACAATATCATATTCATTACCATGATCTACCTCCTCAAATACCTTAGTGAAAAAAGTTAACAAATTCGTAAGGCAGGAACGCCCCTTTGTAAAACCATGCTGAGATTCGTTGATTAATTTATGCTTTTCAAGGTGTCAATTATTGATTCCATAAATTTTCCCACTATGGAGGTTAGGCTTATTGGTCTATAGTTTGAAGCTAAGGACCTGTCACCTGCTTTGAAAATAGGTATCACATTTGCCATTTTCCACTTATCTGGCACCATGCCAGTTTGTAGTGATGTGTTGAAAAGATTAGCCAAAGGTTTGCTAAGCTCCTCTTTACATTCCTTTAGAACCCTTGCATACAGTTCATCAGGGCCTGAGGATTTGTTAGGTTTTAGTTTATCTATTTGCCTAAGGACCATGTCACTTGTGACCCTAATCGTGCACAGTTTATTATCGTACTGTTCCACATAATTTATCATTTCTGGAATATCGCTGGTATCCTCCTGTGTAAAAACTGAGAGGAAGTATGTGTTAAAACTTCTACACATTTCCTTATCACTGTCAGTGAGCTGACCCGAGGAACTTTTGAGTGGGCCTATCTTGTCCCTGATCTTACTTCTGTATACCTGCAAGAATCCTTTTGGGTTAGTCTTCGAATCTCTTGCAACTTTAACCTCATAATCTCTTTTTGTTTTTCTAATTCCTTTTTTTATTTCTCTCTTTAACTGAATATATCGATTTCTTAATTGCCCCTCTCCTCTTTTGATTTGCCTATATATGCCTCTCTTTTGACCAATTAGATATTTTAATCTATTGTTCATCCATTTAGGATCATTTTTGCTTGATCTGATTTCCCTATTTGGAACATAATTTGACTGAGCAGCTAGAACTATGCCCTGGAAAGCGTCATATCGGCATCCATCACCACCTACCTGACCCTTAGTCAGGTCATTCCAGTTCAGCCCACCTAAGTAATTTTTCAGTCCTATGAAATCAGCCAAGCGGAAGTCAGGGACAGAGACTTGATTGCCATTATTAGGGGAATTCCATGATATATTAAAACTGAGTGATTTGTGATCACTTTCCCCAAGCTCATCAATAACCTCAAGATTATTAATTAGTGTTTCCCTACTGGCAAGAACCAAGTGTTATACCTGTCACTAATAACAATGCTCTCCCACCTGTGTTATACCTGTCACTAATAACACTACTCTCAAACCTGTGTTATACCTGTCACTAATAACACTGCTCTCCCACCTGTGTTATACCTGTCACTAATAACACTGCTCTCCCACCTGTGTTATACCTGTCACTAATAACACTACTCTCCCACCTGTGTTATACCTGTCACTAATAACACTACTCTCCCACCTGTGTTATACCTGTCACTAATAACACTGCTCTCCCACCTGTGTTACACCTGTCACTAATAACACTACTCTCCCACCTGTGTTATACCTGTCACTAATAACACTGCTCTCCCACCTGTGTTATACCTGTCACTAATAACACTACTCTCCCACCTGTGTTATACCTGTCACTAATAACACTACTCTCCCACCTGTGTTATACCTGTCATTAATAACACTACTCTCCCACCTGTGTTACACCTGTCACTAATAACACTGCTCTCCCACCTGTGTTATACCTGTCACTAATAACACTACTCTCCCACCTGTGTTATACCTGTCACTAATAACACTACTCTCCCACCTGTGTTATACCTGTCACTAATAACACTACTCTCCCACCTGTGTTATACCTGTCACTAATAACACTGCTCTCCCACCTGTGTTATACATGTCACTAATAACACTACTCTCTCACCTGTGTTATACCTGTCACTAATAACACTACTCTCCCACCTGTGTTATACCTGTCACTAATAACACTGCTCTCCCACCTGTGTTATACCTGTCACTAATAACACTACTCTCCCACCTGTGTTATACCTGTCACTAATAACACTGCTCTCCCACCTGTGTTACACCTGTCACTAATAACACTGCTCTCCCACCTGTGTTACACCTGTCACTAATAACACTGCTCTCCCACCTGTGTTATACCTGTCACTAATAACACTGCTCTCCCACCTGTGTTATACCTGTCACTAATAACACTGCTCTCCCACCTGTGTTATACCTGTCACTAATAACACTGCTCTCCCACCAGTGTTATACCTGTCACTAATAACACTGCTCTCCCACCTGTGTTACACCTGTCACTAATAACACTGCTCTCCCACCTGTGTTATACCTGTCACTAATAACACTACTCTCCCACCTGTGTTACACCTGTCACTAATAACACTGCTCTCCCACCTGTGTTACACCTGTCACTAATAACACTACTCTCCCACCTGTGTTACACCTGTCACTAATAACACTACTCTCCCACCTGTGTTACACCTGTCACTAATAACACTACTCTCCCACCTGTGTTATACCTGTCACTAATAACACTACTCTCCCACCTGTGTTATACCTGTCACTAATAACACTACTCTCCCACCTGTGTTATACCTGTCACTAATAACACTACTCTCCCACCTGTGTTATACCTGTCACTAATAACACTACTCTCCCACCTGTGTTATACCTGTCACTAATAACACTGCTCTCCCAGCTGTGTTATACCTGTCACTAATAACACTACTCCCCCACCTGTGTTATACCTGTCACTAATAACACTGCTCTCCCACCTGTGTTATACCTGTCACTAATAACACTACTCTCCCACCTGTGTTATACCTGTCACTAATAACACTGCTCTCCCACCTGTGTTATACCTGTCACTAATAACACTACTCTCCCACCTGTGTTATACCTGTCACTAATAACACTACTCTCCCACCTGTGTTATACCTGTCACTAATAACACTGCTCTCCAACCTGTGTTATACCTGTCACTAATAACACTACTCTCCCACCTGTGTTATACCTGTCACTAATAACACTACTCTCCCACCTGTGTTATACCTGTCACTAATAACACTACTCTCCCACCTGTGTTATACCTGTCACTAATAACACTACTCTCCCACCTGTGTTATACCTGTCACTAATAACACTACTCTCCCACCTGTGTTATACCTGTCACTAATAACACTACTCTCCCACCTGTGTTATACCTGTCACTAATAACACTGCTCTCCCACCTGTGTTATACCTGTCACTAATAACACTACTCTCCCACCTGTGTTATACCTGTCACTAATAACACTGCTCTCCCACCTGTGTTATACCTGTCACTAATAACACTACTCTCTCACCTGTGTTATACCTGTCACTAATAACACTACTCTCCCACCTGTGTTATACCTGTCACTAATAACACTACTCTCCCACCTGTGTTATACCTGTCACTAATAACACTACTCTCCCACCTGTGTTATACCTGTCACTAATAACACTACTCTCCCACCTGTGTTATACCTGTCACTAATAACACTACTCTCCCACCTGTGTTATACCTGTCACTAATAACACTACTCTCCCACCTGTGTTATACCTGTCACTAATAACACTACTCTCCCACCTGTGTTATACCTGTCACTAATAACACTACTCTCCCACCTGTGTTATACCTGTCACTAATAACACTACTCTCCCACCTGTGTTATACCTGTTACTAATAACACTACTCTCCCACCTGTGTTATACCTGTCACTAATAACACTGCTCTCCCGCCTGTGTTATACCTGTCACTAATAACACTACTCCCCCACCTGTGTTATACCTGTCACTAATAACACTGCTCTCCCACCTGTGTTATACCTGTCACTAATAACACTACTCTCCCACCTGTGTCATACCTGTCACTAATAACACTGCTCTCCCACCTGTGTTATACCTGTCACTAATAACACTACTCTCCCACCTGTGTTATACCTGTCACTAATAACACTACTCCCCCACCTGTGTTATACCTGTCACTAATAACACTGCTCTCCCACCTGTGTTATACCTGTCACTAATAACACTACTCTCCCACCTGTGTTATACCTGTCACTAATAACACTACTCTCCCACCTGTGTTATACCTGTCACTAATAACACTGCTCTCCCACCTGTGTTATACCTGTCACTAATAACACTACTCTCCCACCTGTGTTATACCTGTCACTAATAACACTACTCTCCCACCTGTGTTATACCTGTCACTAATAACACTGCTCTCCCACCTGTGTTATACCTGTCACTAATAACACTACTCTCCCACCTGTGTTATACCTGTCACTAATAACACTGCTCTCCCACCTGTGTTATACCTGTCACTAATAACACTACTCTCTCACCTGTGTTATACCTGTCACTAATAACACTACTCTCCCACCTGTGTTATACCTGTCACTAATAACACTACTCTCCCACCTGTGTTATACCTTTCACTAATAACACTACTCTCCCACCTGTGTTATACCTGTCACTAATAACACTACTCTCCCACCTGTGTTATACCTGTCACTAATAACACTACTCTCCCACCTGTGTTATACCTGTCACTAATAACACTAGTCTCCCACCTGTGTTATACCTGTCACTAATAACACTACTCTCCCACCTGTGTTATACCTGTCACTAATAACACTACTCTCCCACCTGTGTTATACCTGTCACTAATAACACTACTCTCCCACCTGTGTTATACCTGTCACTAATAACACTACTCTCCCACCTGTGTTATACCTGTCACTAATAACACTGCTCTCCCACCTGTGTTATACCTGTCACTAATAACACTACTCCCCCACCTGTGTTATACCTGTCACTAATAACACTACTCTCCCACCTGTGTTATACCTGTCACTAATAACACTACTCCCCCACCTGTGTTATACCTGTCACTAATAACACTGCTCTCCCACCTGTGTTATACCTGTCACTACTAACACTACTCTCCCACCTGTGTTATACCTGTCACTAATAACACTACTCCCCCACCTGTGTTATACCTGTCACTAATAACACTACTCACTCACCTGTGTTATACCTGTCACTAATAACACTACTCTCCCACCTGTGTTATACCTGTCACTAATAACACTACTCTCCCACCTGTGTTATACCTGTCACTAATAACACTACTCACTCACCTGTGTTATACCTGTCACTAATAACACTACTCTCCCACCTGTGTTATACCTGTCACTAATAACACTACTCTCCCACCTGTGTTATACCTGTCACTAATAACACTGCTCTCCCACCTGTGTTATACCTGTCACTACTAACACTACTCTCCCACCTGTGTTATACCTGTCACTAATAACACTACTCCCCCACCTGTGTTATACCTGTCACTAATAACACTACTCTCCCACCTGTGTTATACCTGTCACTAATAACACTACTCTCCCACCTGTGTTATACCTGTCACTAATAACACTGCTCTCCCACCTGTGTTATACCTGTCACTAATAACACTACTCTCCCACCTGTGTTATACCTGTCACTAATAACACTGCTCTCCCACCTATGTTATACCTGTCACTAATAACACTGCTCTCCCACCTGTGTTATACCTGTCACTAATAACACTACTCTCCCACCTGTGTTATACCTGTCACTAATAACACTGCTCTCCCACCTATGTTATACCTGTCACTAATAACACTGCTCTCCCACCTGTGTTATACCTGTCACTAATAACACTGCTCTCCCACCTATGTTATACCTGTCACTAATAACACTACTCTCCCACCTGTGTTATACCTGTCACTAATAACACTGCTCTCCCACCTATGTTATACCTGTCACTAATAACACTACTCTCCCACCTGTGTTATACCTGTCACTAATAACACTGCTCTCCCACCTATGTTATACCTGTCACTAATAACACTGCTCTCCCACCTGTGTTATACCTGTCACTAATAACACTACTCTCCCACCTGTGTTATACCTGTCACTAATAACACTGCTCTCCCACCTGTGTTATACCTGTCACTAATAACACTGCTCTCCCACCTGTGTTATACCTGTCACTAATAACACTACTCTCCCACCTGTGTTATACCTGTCACTAATAACACTACTCTCCCACCTGTGTTATACCTGTCACTAATAACACTGCTCCCCCACCTGTGTTATACCTGTCACTAATAACACTGCTCTCCCACCTGTGTTATACCTGTCACTAATAACACTGCTCTCCCACCTGTGTTATGCCTGTCACTAATAACACTACTCTCCCACCTGTGTTATACCTGTCACTAATAACACTGCTCTCCCACCTGTGTTATACCTGTCACTAATAACACTACTCTCCCACCTGTGTTATACCTGTCACTAATAACACTACTCTCCCACCTGTGTTATACCTGTCACTAATAACACTACTCTCCCACCTGTGTTATACCTGTCACTAATAACACTGCTCTCCCACCTGTGTTATACCTGTCACTAATAACACTACTCTCCCACGTGTGTTATACCTGTCACTAATAACACTACTCTCCCACCTGTGTTATACCTGTCACTAATAACACTACTCTCCCACCTGTGTTATACCTGTCACTAATAACACTACTCTCCCACCTGTGTTATACCTGTCACTAATAACACTACTCTCCCACCTATGTTATACCTGTCACTAATAACACTACTCTCCCACCTGTGTTATACCTGTCACTAATAACACTACTCTCCCACCTGTGTTATACCTGTCACTAATAACACTGCTCTCCCACCTGTGTTATACCTGTCACTAATAACACTGCTCTCCCACCTGTGTTATACCTGTCACTAATAACACTACTCTCCCACCTGTGTTATACCTGTCACTAATAACACTGCTCTCCCACCTGTGTTATACCTGTCACTAATAACACTACTCTCCCACCTGTGTTATACCTGTCACTAATAACACTGCTCTCCCACCTGTGTTATACCTGTTACTAATAACACGACTCTCCCACCTGCGTTATACCTGTCACTAATAACACTGCTCTCCCACCTGTGTTATACCTGTCACTAATAACACTGCTCTCCCACCTGTGTTATACCTGTCACTAATAACACTGCTCTCCCACCTGTGTTATACCTGTCACTAATAACACTACTCTCCCACCTGTGTTATGCCTGTCACTAATAACACTACTCTCCCACCTGTGTTATACCTGTCACTAATAACACTGCTCTCCCACCTGTGTTATACCTGTCACTAATAACACTACTCTCCCACCTGTGTTATACCTGTCACTAATAACACTACTCTCCCACCTGTGTTATACCTGTCACTAATAACACTACTCCCCCACCTGTGTTATACCTGTCACTAATAACACTACTCTCCCACCTGTGTTATACCTGTCACTAATAACACTACTCTCCCACCTGTGTTATACCTGTCACTAATAACACTGCTCTCCCACCTGTGTTATACCTGTCACTAATAACACTGCTCTCCCACCTGTGTTATACCTGTCACTAATAACACTACTCTCCCACCTGTGTTATACCTGTCACTAATAACACTACTCTCAAACCTGTGTTACACCTGTCACTAATAACACTGCTCTCCCACCTGTGTTATACCTGTCACTAATAACACTACTCTCAAACCTGTGTTACACCTGTCACTAATAACACTGCTCTCCCACCTGTGTTATACCTGTCACTAATAACACTACTCTCAAACCTGTGTTACACCTGTCACTAATAACACTGCTCTCCCACCTGTGTTATACCTGTCACTAATAACACTGCTCTCCCACCTGTGTTACACCTGTCACTAATAACACTACTCTCCCACCTGTGTTATACCGGTCACTAATAACACTGCTCTCCCACCTGTGTTATACCTGTCACTAATAACACTGCTCTCCCACCTGTTTTATACCTGTCACTAATAACACTGCTCTCCCACTTGTGTTATACCTGTCACTAATAACAATGCTCTCCCACCTGTGTTATACCTGTCACTAATAACACTGCTCTCCCACCTGTGTTATACCTGTCACTAATAACAATGCTCTCCCACCTGTGTTATACCTGTCACTAATAACACTGCTCTCCCACCTGTGTTATACCTGTCACTAATAACACTACTCTCCCACCTGTGTTATATCTGTCACTAATAACACTACTCTCCCACCTGTGTTATAAGAACATAAGAACATAAGAACGAAGGAACGCTGCAGCAGGCCTACTGGCCCATGCGAGGCAGGTCCAAGTCTCCTACCGGCTTAAGCCAATGCACCCAACCTAGTCAGGTCAGGTCACCTTGACTTAAGGGAGGAACACGGCAACCGTCCTGGTAGCACAAGCTAATCAGGTCTAACTCACACCCACCCACACCCACTCATGTATTTATCCAACTTATTTTTAAAGCTACACAACGTTCTGGCCTCTATAACTGTACTTGGGAGTTTGTTCCACTCATCCACAACTCTATTACCAAACCAGTACTTTCCTATATCCTTCCTGAAACTGAATTTTTCTAACTTAAAACCATTGCTGCGAGTCATGTCTAGGCTAGATATTTTCAGCACACTATTTACATCCCCTTTATTTATTCCTGTCTTCCATTTATACACCTCAATCATATCGCCCCTAATTCTACGTCTTTCTAGAGAGTGAAGATTCAGGGCCCTTAGTCTATCCTCATAGGGAAGGTTTCTGATACATGGAATCATCTTTGTCATCCTCCTTTGTACATTTTCCAGAGCATTTATATCCATTCTGTAATACGGTGACCAAAACTGTGCAGCATAATCCAAATGAGGCCTAACCAAGGATGTATAGAGTTGAAGAACAACCTCAGGACTCCTATTATTTATGCTTCTTGATATAAAGCCAAGGATTCTATTAGCTTTATTGCGAACACTTATGCACTGTTGTCTTGGTTTCAGATTACTGCTAACCAGAACTCCTAAATCTTTTTCGCAATCCGTAATATTAAGATCTACTTTATTTAGTTTATATGTGGCATGGTTATTGTCTTGTCCAACATTTAGAACTTTGCATTTGTCTATATTAAACTGCATCTGCCACCTCTCCGACCACTGCATCAGTCTACTCAAATCTTCCTGGAGTGCTCTAATGTCCTCGTCAGAATGAATTCGACGGCCTATTTTGGTGTCATCGGCAAACTTGCTGATGTCGCTCTTTATGCCCTCATCTATGTCGTTTATCTATATTGTGAACAGCAGGGGGCCCAACACTGACCCCTGTAGAACACCGCTCGTGACGCTTCCCCACTGATTTCTCCCCATTTATGCAAACTCTCTGCTGCCTATTTGTCAACCATGCCTCTATCCAGGAAAAAATTTCTCCTCCTATTCCATGTGCCTTAATTTTCCTCAATAGTCTCTGATGTGGGACCCTGTCAAAAGCCTTACTGAAGTCCATATACACAATATCATATTCATTACCATGATCTACCTCCTCAAATACCTTAGTGAAAAAAGTTAACAAATTCGTAAGGCAGGAACGCCCCTTTGTAAAACCATGCTGAGATTCGTTGATTAATTTATGCTTTTCAAGGTGTCAATTATTGATTCCATAAATTTTCCCACTATGGAGGTTAGGCTTATTGGTCTATAGTTTGAAGCTAAGGACCTGTCACCTGCTTTGAAAATAGGTATCACATTTGCCATTTTCCACTTATCTGGCACCATGCCAGTTTGTAGTGATGTGTTGAAAAGATTAGCCAAAGGTTTGCTAAGCTCCTCTTTACATTCCTTTAGAACCCTTGCATACAGTTCATCAGGGCCTGAGGATTTGTTAGGTTTTAGTTTATCTATTTGCCTAAGGACCATGTCACTTGTGACCCTAATCGTGCACAGTTTATTATCGTACTGTTCCACATAATTTATCATTTCTGGAATATCGCTGGTATCCTCCTGTGTAAAAACTGAGAGGAAGTATGTGTTAAAACTTCTACACATTTCCTTATCACTGTCAGTGAGCTGACCCGAGGAACTTTTGAGTGGGCCTATCTTGTCCCTGATCTTACTTCTGTATACCTGCAAGAATCCTTTTGGGTTAGTCTTCGAATCTCTTGCAACTTTAACCTCATAATCTCTTTTTGCTTTTCTAATTCCTTTTTTTATTTCTCTCTTTAACTGAATATATCGATTTCTTAATTGCCCCTCTCCTCTTTTGATTTGCCTATATATGCCTCTCTTTTGACCAATTAGATATTTTAATCTATTGTTCATCCATTTAGGATCATTTTTGCTTGATCTGATTTCCCTATTTGGAACATAATTTGACTGAGCAGCTAGAACTATGCCCTGGAAAGCGTCATATCGGCATCCATCACCACCTACCTGACCCTTAGTCAGGTCATTCCAGTTCAGCCCACCTAAGTAATTTTTCAGTCCTATGAAATCAGCCAAGCGGAAGTCAGGGACAGAGACTTGATTGCCATTATTAGGGGAATTCCATGATATATTAAAACTGAGTGATTTGTGATCACTTTCCCCAAGCTCATCAATAACCTCAAGATTATTAATTAGTGTTTCCCTACTGGCAAGAACCAAGTGTTATACCTGTCACTAATAACAATGCTCTCCCACCTGTGTTATACCTGTCACTAATAACACTACTCTCAAACCTGTGTTATACCTGTCACTAATAACACTGCTCTCCCACCTGTGTTATACCTGTCACTAATAACACTGCTCTCCCACCTGTGTTATACCTGTCACTAATAACACTGCTCTCCCACCTGTGTTATACCTGTCACTAATAACACCACTCTCCCACCTGTGTTATACCTGTCACTAATAACACTGCTCTCCCACCTGTGTTATACCTGTCACTAATAACACTACTCTCCCACCTGTGTTATACCTGTCACTAATAACACTACTCTCCCACCTGTGTTATACCTGTCACTAATAACACTACTCCCCCACCTGTGTTACACCTGTCACTAATAACACTGCTCTCCCACCTGTGTTATACCTGTCACTAATAACACTACTCTCCCACCTGTGTTATACCTGTCACTAATAACACTGCTCTCCCACCTGTGTTACACCTGTCACTAATAACACTACTCTCCCACCTGTGTTATACCTGTCACTAATAACACTGCTCTCCCACCTGTGTTATACCTGTCACTAATAACACTACTCTCCCACCTGTGTTATACCTGTCACTAATAACACTACTCTCCCACCTGTGTTATACCTGTCACTAATAACACTACTCTCCCACCTGTGTTACACCTGTCACTAATAACACTGCTCTCCCACCTGTGTTATACCTGTCACTAATAACACTACTCTCCCACCTGTGTTATACCTGTCACTAATAACACTACTCTCCCACCTGTGTTATACCTGTCACTAATAACACTACTCTCCCACCTGTGTTATACCTGTCACTAATAACACTGCTCTCCCACCTGTGTTATACATGTCACTAATAACACTACTCTCTCACCTGTGTTATACCTGTCACTAATAACACTACTCTCCCACCTGTGTTATACCTGTCACTAATAACACTGCTCTCCCACCTGTGTTATACCTGTCACTAATAACACTACTCTCCCACCTGTGTTATACCTGTCACTAATAACACTGCTCTCCCACCTGTGTTACACCTGTCACTAATAACACTGCTCTCCCACCTGTGTTACACCTGTCACTAATAACACTGCTCTCCCACCTGTGTTATACCTGTCACTAATAACACTGCTCTCCCACCTGTGTTATACCTGTCACTAATAACACTGCTCTCCCACCTGTGTTATACCTGTCACTAATAACACTGCTCTCCCACCAGTGTTATACCTGTCACTAATAACACTGCTCTCCCACCTGTGTTACACCTGTCACTAATAACACTGCTCTCCCACCTGTGTTATACCTGTCACTAATAACACTACTCTCCCACCTGTGTTACACCTGTCACTAATAACACTGCTCTCCCACCTGTGTTACACCTGTCACTAATAACACTACTCTCCCACCTGTGTTACACCTGTCACTAATAACACTACTCTCCCACCTGTGTTACACCTGTCACTAATAACACTACTCTCCCACCTGTGTTATACCTGTCACTAATAACACTACTCTCCCACCTGTGTTATACCTGTCACTAATAACACTACTCTCCCACCTGTGTTATACCTGTCACTAATAACACTACTCTCCCACCTGTGTTATACCTGTCACTAATAACACTACTCTCCCACCTGTGTTATACCTGTCACTAATAACACTACTCTCCCACCTGTGTTATACCTGTCACTAATAACACTACTCTCCCACCTGTGTTATACCTGTCACTAATAACACTACTCTCCCACCTGTGTTATACCTGTCACTAATAACACTACTCTCTCACCTGTGTTATACCTGTAACTAATAACACTACTCTCCCACCTGTGTTATACCTGTCACTAATAACACTACTCTCCCACCTGTGTTATACCTGTCACTAATAACACTACTCTCCCACCTGTGTTATACCTGTCACTAATAACACTACTCTCTCACCTGTGTTATACCTGTCACTAATAACACTACTCCCCCACCTGTGTTATACCTGTCACTAATAACACTACTCTCCCACCTGTGTTATACCTGTCACTAATAACACTGCTCTCCCACCTGTGTTATACCTGTCACTAATAACACTGCTCTCCCACCTGTGTTATACCTGTCACTAATAACACTACTCTCTCACCTGTGTTATACCTGTAACTAATAACACTACTCTCCCACCTGTGTTATACCTGTCACTAATAACACTGCTCTCCCACCTGTGTTATACCTGTCACTAATAACACTGCTCTCCCACCTGTGTTATACCTGTCACTAATAACACTACTCTCTCACCTGTGTTATACCTGTAACTAATAACACTACTCTCCCACCTGTGTTATACCTGTCACTAATAACACTACTCTCCCACCTGTGTTATACCTGTCACTAATAACACTACTCTCTCACCTGTGTTATACCTGTAACTAATAACACTACTCTCCCACCTGTGTTATACCTGTCACTAATAACACTACTCTCCCACCTGTGTTATACCTGTCACTAATAACACTACTCTCCCACCTGTGTTATACCTGTCACTAATAACACTACTCTCTCACCTGTGTTATACCTGTCACTAATAACACTACTCTCCCACCTGTGTTATACCTGTCACTAATAACACTACTCTCTCACCTGTGTTATACCTGTCACTAATAACACTACTCCCCCACCTGTGTTATACCTGTCACTAATAACACTACTCCCCCACCTGTGTTATACCTGTCACTAATAACACTACTCTCCCACCTGTGTTATACCTGTCACTAATAACACTACTCTCTCACCTGTGTTATACCTGTCACTAATAACACTACTCTCCCACCTGTGTTATACCTGTCACTAATAACACTACTCTCCCACCTGTGTTATACCTGTCACTAATAACACTACTCTCCCACCTGTGTTATACCTGTCACTAATAACACTACTCTCCCACCTGTGTTATACCTGTCACTAATAACACTGCTCTCCCACCTGTGTTATACCTGTCACTAATAACACTGCTCTCCCACCTGTGTTATACCTGTCACTAATAACACTACTCTCCCCCCTGTGTTATACCTGTCACTAATAACACTACTCTCCCACCTGTGAATTTCCTCAAGAAAAACGTGAAAATAAGATACTCATAATATAAGAGTAATATATTGACTTGCATGAGACAGCGGAGGGGAGCACCTTGAAGCAATAATCTTTAGCAGTGAAGAGAACTAGTCAATAGAGAACTAGCCAGTGAAGAACTAGCCAGGGAAGAACTAGCCAGTGAAGAACTAGCCAGTGAATAACTAGCCAGTGAGGAAATAGCCATCATCACAATCTCACCTGAGATTGTGATGATGGCTTCTCCCGACCATAAGCAGCTGTATCTTCAGTTTAAGACAGAGTTAACGGAAGCAAGAAGAGAAATTCAGCGACTGAAGGGTATGTGCAAGGATTATCCCCCGGAACAACATCGTCGATGATCAGACCAACGACTGGATGCTAGTTGGAACTAAAGGGACAAAGCTGAAGCTGAAGAAGTTCCAGCAACTCTCTTTCCTTGTTATCAGACGAATCTAAATCGAGCATCCAAGACCTTCCAACAAAGACATTTCCAACAAGCCAGTGAAGACATCCTAGCGATGACCATCTCTGCAAAGACCGTCGAGAATGTCATGAACACCGCTAGTCAAGGTAACAACATTGTTTTAGTTAGGGCATTAAACTAGAAATAGTTAGTGGTATGGGTTTTTGTGTGAAACCAATAAAGTTTAAATGTAGTGATATTTTGAGTTTTAATGAAATCATTTAGAGGCAAAATGAGGTAGAGTTATTGGTGAACAGTTGAAAGCCAGTGGCACTAAGTAACAATGATAGTAATAGGGATAGTGGAAGAACATAAATGAACAGGAAGGGAAAAGAGAAAGGAAGGTTTCTAAATTTATATTATACAAATAGTCGTGGTGCTAGAAATAAGATGGACGAATTGAGACTAGTTACAAATGCTGGTAACTTTGACGTATTTGCCATAACTAGGACGTGGTTTAACATGAAAAATCGGGACATGCCTGCTGAATGTCACATTCGGTGTTTCAAACTGCTCCATATAAATAGAATAATCGGAAATGGGGGTGGGGTGGCACTGTATATCCGAGATCACTTGAACTGCTGCATACAAACGGGTATAATATCTGAATTGACACATACAGAGCCTATCTGGGAAGAATTTTCAGAGGGGCATGAAAAATTATTTTAGGCGTGTTATACCGTTCCCCAAACTAGGACAGGGATTTTGTGAGGAAATTGTTAAAGCCAGAAGGCAGGATAATGTAGTAATTTTAGGGGACGTTAACTTTAGTCAGATTATGGATGAATTGTTAACAGAACCGACACGTTGGTAAATTAGACACATGTGCAACTCTTGGGTATCTTTATTAAGGAAACGTTTGGCCACACAGTGGCTTCATCAGTCCATACAGAGGAGAAACTTGAAGAAAAGGAGGAGAATGAGGTAATCAGTCCCTCAACCTTGCGTCGATGTGATCAGTCCATCAATCTTGAATAGAATACGGCATATGAGCGGAGAAGCAGCTTATAAACCGTAGGCAGGAGAGGTGCAGCAGTTGTAGGTGGTGTCACATTTGCCCAATGTGGAAGTAGGTCGTGCCCAAGGGTTAGGCAAGCGAAGAATTCCCAAGTATTAAGATCCCAAGAAGTTGCAGTGTCTGACAGGATTGTGGATTCTATTCAAGATTGATGGACTGACCACATCGACGCAAGGTTGAGGGACTGATTACCTCATTCTCCTCCTTTTCTTCAAGTTTCTCCTCTGTATGGACTGATGAAGCCACTGTGTGGCGAAACGTTTCATTAATAAAGATACCCAAGAGTTGCACATGTGTCTAATTTACTTTAGTCAGATTAATTGGAATTCTTTGACTGGGAATTTAGAGTCTAACGACTTCTTAGAGGTAGTTCAGGATTTGTTAATCATTTAGAAATTACCGAGAAACTTGACACAAGCGACCGCAAATCAATTACCTTTAGCATTGAATGGAAGTATGATAGTAGGGGTAATTCAGTACTGGTCCCAGATTTACTCTTAGCAGATTACAATGGGCTTATAGAACACCTATTATCCATGGACTGAGGTAACGAACCGAGGTAACGAACCGAGGTAACGAACATGCTGCTCATAAAACGTTTATTCCACATGAAGAAATAAGATAGAATAGAAATGACCCGAAATGGATGAACAATTGGCTCAAACATCTTTTAGGGCAGAAGAAAAGAATTTATAGACGCATCAGAAGAGGAAAGGGTTATCTTATGAATCAACATATTCACATTAAGAGGGAGGTTAAAAAGGGGATAAGATAACCTAAATGGGACTATGAAATTAGAACTGCTAGGAATTCGCAAACTAACCCGAAATGTTTTCTCCAGGTATATAGAAGAAAAGTTAGAGAAAAGATGGATCCACTTAATAACAGCTCTGTTCATCTTACTGACAAGGAGAATGAAATGTGCTCGATTTTTTATAATTATTTCCTCTGGGTTTTCACAGAGGAAGACACTAACAGCATTCCAGTCATTAATTTTGATAATAGGCCTGAAGAAGATAAATTACTTGATATCACAGTCACTGGGGATGTGGTTATCAAACAGTTAGACCGAGTGAAGCAAAATAAATCCCCGGGCCCTGACGATTTCCTTTTCAAGGGTTCTTAAGGAGTGCAAAATGGAACTTTGTGAACCATTAATTAACTAACTTTTTTAATATATCTCTTCAAACAGGTGTAGCGTCTGATATGCGGAAGATGGCTAATGTAATTCCTGTTTTTAAATCAGGAGACAAGTCATTACCGTCAAATTACCGCCCAATAAGCCTGACCTCAGTTGTAGGCAAGTTACTAGAGTCAATTATAGCTGACATTATAAGATAAGCATAATTTGATTAATGATACTCAGCATGGATCCACGAGGGGCCGTTCCTGCCTAACTAATTTACTAACTTTCTTCAGTAAAGCTTTTGAGGCTGTTGATCACGATAAAGAATTCGATGTTCTTTATTTGGATTTTAGTAAGGCTTTTGATAGAGTAACGCAACAGAGACTGTTCAAGAAAGTGGCAGCTAATGGCATTGGGAGAAAAGTGCTGTCATGGATCGAATCATGGCTCACCAACAGGAAGCAGACTATGGAGCAAAACTCTTCTCCAGGTTGAGGGACTGACCACCTTGAAACTACGTCTTCGAAAGTGATAGACTGATGACATCGTCTTAACATCTCTACTGTTTCTGCTCACTCTTCTGTACTCGACTGAAGAAGCTTACTCTGCAGGCCAAGAGTTTCAGAATAAAGATACCTAACTGTTGCACATGTGTCTTACTATCAACATAGTCTCCGCTGACAGCATCCAAAATTCTCTCACTGTATCCACATGCTACAACAGACAAAGTAAACACAACAAGAAGATCTTGTAATCTGCGAGAGACGACTCACTGACTTCAGCGTTAATTGTATGTGAAATCCTGAGTGTGTATTAGCATACAAGAGACTTAAGCTGAGATCATATGTTATGTTTACAAACACGAGCTCTCGCAGTGCAGGTTAATGTAGTCAATGGTGCAGTTATAATGGTGTAGTGATGTGTGAATTGTTGTGGAGCAGATACAATGGATGCGAGTGTTGTATAATAATTATGATGGTGATGCAGATGTTGTGGTGGTGATACGAGTGTGGTAGTGATGATGATGCATTTGTTATCGTTGTTATACAGTTGTTGTGGTGGTGATACTCTTGTTGTAGAGGTGATTTACTTTTCTTAAGGTAATACAGTTGTTGTGGTAGTGATATAAGTGTTGTGGTGATGATACAAGTGTTGTGGTGGTGATACAAGTGTTGTGGTGGTGATACAAGTGTTGTGGTGGTGATACAAGTGTTGTGGTGGTGATACAAGTGTTGTGGTGGTGGTAAAAGTGTTGTGGTGGTGTTGCAAGTCTTGTGGTGATGAAACAAGTGTTGTGGTGGTGATACAAGTGTTGTGGTAGTGATATAAGTGTTGTGGTGATGATACAAGTGTTGTGGTGGTGATACAAGTGTTGTGGTGGTGATACAAGTGTTGTGGTGGTGAAACAAGTGTTGTGGTGGTGATACAAGTGTTGTGGTGGTGATACAAGTGTTGTGGTGGTGATACAAGTGTTGTGGTGGTGAAACAAGTGTTGTGGTGGTGATACAAGTGTTGTGGTGGTGATACAAGTGTTGTGGTGGTGGTAAAAGTGTTGTGGTGGTGTTGCAAGTCTTGTGGTGGTGAAACAAGTGTTGCGAAATTACCTCTAAACTATTGACCAGGTGTGGGTTCCACACTGGTGCTGCATACTCCAAGATAAGCCTGACATATGCCGTATTTGTCGCCGTGAATGATTCTTTGTTGAGATTCCAGAATGCTACTCCTAAATTCGCCAGAAGTCCATTAGCTGCAGCGGTTAATAAGTTGATACGTGCCACTAGAGATATGCTCCGTGTTATGCTAACCCGAGGTCCTTCTTCAGTGAAGGTTCCAAAAACTTCATTTAATCTACGGTCTTCTCTTTCTCTAGTTTCCATAGCTTTCTCTTAACTGGGGGTTGAATTTCAGTGGTCCCTTGCCTGACCTATCTTGCAGTTTATAGCCTTACCATGTCCGCAGCCGTTGTTAATCTCGTCAGTGTGTACTCACCTAGTTGTGGTAGCAGGGGTCTAGTCATAGCTCATGGCTTCCTGGCCCAGGTGTGTGTGTGTGTGTGTATGTGTGTGTGCGTGTGTGTGTGTATGTGTGTGCGTGTGCGTGTGCGTGCGTGTGTGTGTGTGTGTGTGTGTGAGAGAGAGAGAGAGAGAGAGAGAGAGAGAGAGAGAGAGAGAGTATATACTCACCCACTCACGCGTGTGTATATACAACACAATATATATACCATAGCAAGATATCTGGCAGCGTATATCCTGTCTGAAACATGATGATTGGATTCCAGGTATCTCCTCGCCGACCGGATATTGTCTTCTGGGTCTTATTGTTCACATCGGGCTCACACAACTGCACCAACCAATGTCTTATTCTTTACATCTGAGCAGTTCTGTCTAATTGACCAATTCGGCTTATTAAGCACGATATATGTAATATATATATATATATATATATATATATATATATATATATATATATATATATATATATATATATATATATATGTATATATATATGTATATATATATATATATATATATATATATTTATATATATATGTATATATATATATATATATGTATATATATATATGTATATATATATATATATATATGTATATATATATATATATATATATACACACACATACATATATATACACACACATACATACATATATATATATATATATATATATATATATAAACATATATATATATATATATATATATATATATATATATACATATATATATATATATATATATATATATATATATATATATATATATATATATATATATATATATATATATATATATATATATATCAATAACAGCACTGCGACTAGGCGAAGACTCGAACCCACTTCGTTTTGACCCGCCTCATGGTAAGCGAAAATCACACGACGCTGTAACCCACAGAACCACCAAATCCTACAAGACTCACACACCCAGCAAACCACTCGTCCGTGGTTACAATAATATATATACTGCTCGTGGAGGCTAGTACACCAAACGGGGAGTAGAATGAAATTAGCTCTGAGACACCCACGCCACCGTATGTCCTCGGATCACGGTACAACACTTAGCTCTGCTGGGTGACTGATTCTTGTAGGATTGGTGGTCCTGTGAGTTAGAGCGTCATGTGATTTTCGCTCACCATGAGGCGGGCCAAAACGACATGGGTTCGAGTCCTCGGCTAGCCGCAGTGTTGTTACTGATTAAATACCACTCGTCCGTGGTTACAATAACATATATAGAAGTATGTGAAAGAAATCATAATAAAACTCATCATTAAAAATATATATAAAATATTAACCATAGTGAAAAAATAAAGAGGGAAACCTGAGCTCTTTCGTAGCGAAACGTTTCGTCTGCGCAGTAGATTTCCTCGGGGAATATAACGCTATTATTATCGTTCTGTTGTACAAGTAAAAATTTCGACACTAACTGAGTGTTGCTCATAAGTCTTACTTATAAGTGTGTATTTTGGTTATTAATAATGTGCTGTGAAGATGTTTATGAGTGATGTGCTGCCCGCATCGTGAAGTGGAGCTCTACCAGGGTCCTCAGCTCACTCTAAGCTCCGTCTCTATAATATTACCAAGTGTCTGTACTAACGACAGGTTACAGTTCTTTACTAACACTGTACTACAAGTATCAGACTCTAGGGCATAATGTTGATTACTATTCTTCAAAAATTGGTTGGGTGGTTAATTAATGGTCTCTTAATTAACACACTGGGGGTCATTAAGGCTTCACGTCACCTGTGCATCACCAGTCAAAAATACCCTTAAATTAGTCCATCAATTAAACACTGTATATACACCGAGAGACATACAACTTACCAGGGATATATCCTGTATTTTTCAAAAGTTTTTTTTCTTTATATTAATGTACAGATTCTTATTATTCCTTCAGGATTTCGAAAATGTAAGTAACTTTTTGTTTTAGTATCAATATCCATCGTTCAGGAGACGAGACAAATGTTACTGATCACTGAACATGTAAACTCGGATGTTATTTGTTGGTTCTTAGTATTACCCTGTGATTTTGAGCGAGTTTCTTATTGCTTCCTCTTGTTCAACATTAAGGTGAGTCTTGAAGCAAATTCTGCTGTTTCTGAAAGCAAATTTTGTTGTTTGAAGCAAATTCTTCGTTTTTCTAACAGCAAATTCTGCTGTTTCGTGCAGCAAATAATAAAGCAATTATTCATATCAAGCGAAGTAATCTTCAACTTTTAAAGGAAATAATAGGTAAGCCAGCAGAAGGTGTCGGCCATATAACCAAAAGCTGCAGTAGCGAGTCATCACGTCACTAACATCCGCGTGAGAAAACATTTGTCCTGTTACCTGGCAAGACTTACTTAACCTCAGAGCAATTTAATAAACTTTTCACAGAAAAACTTGACAAGATAAATAGAAAAGGTAACGTGTTGCCTTAATACTGCTGGAGACAGCCAGGTACTCAGTAGCGAGGTACTTACCCTGGCAACACGTGAAGGCATCCACCAGTACTCAGCAGCGAGGATCTTACCCTGGCAACACGTGAAGGCATCCACCAGTACTCAGTAGCGAGGTACTTACCCTGGCAACACGTGAAGGCATCCACCAGTACTCAGCAGCGAGGATCTTACCCTGGCAACACGTGAAGGCATCCACCAGTACTCAGCAGCGAGGATCTTACCCTGGCAACACGTGAAGAAGTCCACCAGTACTCAGCAGCAAGGATTTTACCCTGGCAACACGTGAAGGAGTCCACCAGTACTCAGCAGCGAGGTACTTACCCTGGCAACACGTGAAGGAGTCCACCAGTACTCAGCAGCGAGGATCTTACCCTGGCAACACGTGAAGAAGTCCACCAGTACTCAGCAGCAAGGATTTTACCCTGGCAACACGTGAAGGAGTCCACCAGTACTCAGCAGCGAGGTACTTACCCTGGCAACACGTGAAGGAGTCCACCAGTACACAGCAGCGAGATACTTACCCAGGCAACACGTGAAGGAGTCCACCAGTACTCACCAGCGAGGCACTTACCCTGGCAACACGTGAAGGAGTCCACCAGTACTCACCAGCGAGGATCTTACCCTGGCAACACGTGAAGGAGTCCACCAGTACTCAGCAGCGAGGATCTTACCCTGGCAACACGTGAAGGAGTCCACCAGTACTCAGAAGCGACGTACTTACCCTGGCAACACGTGAAGAAGTCCACCAGTACTCAGCAGCAAGGATCTTACCCTGGCAACATGTGAAGGAGTCCACCAGTACTCAGCAGCGAGGTACTTACCCTGGCAACACGTGAAGGAGTCCACCAGTACTCAGCAGCGAGGTACTTACCCTGGCAACACGTGAAGGAGTCCACCAGTACTCAGCAGCGAGGTACTTACCCTGGCAACACGTGAAGGAGTCCACCAGTACTCAGCAGCGAGGATCTTACCCTGGCAACACGTGAAGGAGTCCACCAGTACTCAGCAGCGAGGATCTTACCCTGGCAACACGTGAAGGAGTCCACCAGTACTCAGCAGCGAGGATCTTACCCTGGCAACACGTGAAGGAGTCCACCAGTACTCAGCAGCGAGGTACTTACCCTGGCAACACGTGAAGGAGTCCACCAGTACGCAGCAGCGAGGTACTTACCCTGGCAACACGTGAAGGCGTTTACCAGTACTTGGCAGCGAGGTACTTACCCTGGCAACACGTGAAGGAGTCCACCAGTACTCAGCAGCGAGGATCTTACCCTGGCAACACGTGAAGGAGTCCACCAGTATTCAGCAGCGAGGATCTTACCCTGGCAACACGTGAAGGAGTCCACCAGTACTCAGCAGCAAGGATCTTACCCTGACAACACGTGAAGGAGTCCACCAGTACTCAGCAGCGAGGATCTTACCCTGGCAACACGTGAAGGAGTCCACCAGTACTCAGCAGCGAGGTACTTACGTTACCCCAGCAGCGAGGTACTTACACGTGAAGAGAGTACTCACCAGTACTGGCAACACAGTCCACCAGTACTCAGAAGCAAGGTACTTACCCTGGCAACACGTGAAGGAGTCCACCAGTACTCAGCAGCGAGGTACTTACCCGTGGCAGCACACTTACCCAGGCAACACGTGAAGGAGTCTCACCAGTACTTACTCAGTCCACCAGTACTCAGCAGCGAGGTACTTACCCTGGCAACACGTGAAGGAGTCCACCAGTACTCAGAAGCAAGGTACTTACCCTGGCAACACGTGAAGGAGTCCACCAGTACTCAGCAGCGAGGTACTTACCCAGGCAACACGTGAAGGAGTCCACCAGTACTCAGCAGCGAGGTACTTACCCAGGCAACACGTGAAGGAGTCCACCAGTACTCAGCAGCGAGGTACTTACCCTGGCAACACGTGAAGGAGTCCACCAGAGTGAGAGATGGAGGTCAAGAAGCCCTATCTTATCTAATTAGAGCCTAGTAAATGGCTTCCGAATTGCCGTTCGTGCGTCTCTGCCCGACCTAACATGAGACAAAAATTTGATGTGTTTATTTCGATTTTGGGTTAGGTTATCGAATTTTAAATAATATTAGCGTTTAATTAATCAGCAATAATGTTAAAAAAAGAATTTCTTGCGTCTGGCAGCGGAGGGCGTGTAGTCATACCTCAGAGAGTTCAATTCA
Source organism: Cherax quadricarinatus (assembly GCF_038502225.1). Taxonomy (NCBI): domain Eukaryota; kingdom Metazoa; phylum Arthropoda; class Malacostraca; order Decapoda; family Parastacidae; genus Cherax; species Cherax quadricarinatus. The sequence continues at coordinate 6,226,149 of NC_091302.1, read as the reverse complement.
ATTCAAGTTTATTATTTATAATGGTTACAATGTAGGGTCTACAGGTTTTGGGTATTGTGTGGTTTACATGTTATAAAATACTAATTACAGAGGGGGCCACTAGGACACCTAGCATGGCTAGGCATTTCGGGCAGACTTAGATTAATTCTTAACATTAAATCCTTACAGATTATGGTATTAAGGCTAAGTGACTACATCATAATTTTGAGTTTAGCAATGTGAATGCTTTTGTTTTGGCACAATACAAGGTGTCTATATTGGAGTATCACGGGCAAACTTATGACTAGTTAGGATTTATTATTTTAAGATTAAGATTAGTATTTCTGGGTTTATAGTCAGTGGGTGAGTGAGTGTAATTGTGAACCACCAGGTGGTTATCATGTATTTAGTTGTCGGGGTGTATCAGGGAGATAAGATATTTTCTAACTGTAGTTTTGAAAGTAATGAATGTGTCTGCAGTTCTAGAGTTTTCAGGTAGGGTGTTCCAGATTTTAGGTCCTTAGAAATACATTGAAGCTTTGTAAAGTTTTAGTCGAACACGGGGAATCACAGAGATGTTTGTGTCTGGTGTTATGCCTGTGGATCCTGTCACAACTATCAAGAAAGCGTTTTAGGTCAAGGTTAATATTGGAATTTAAGGTCCTGTAGATGTAGATTGCACAGTAGTAAGTGTGGATGATCTGAACAGGGAGTAAGTTTATATCTATGAAGTGGGGGGGGGATGTTGCCAGGGATGGGATTTAGTGATTATTCTTATTGCGGCTTTTTGTTGGGTTATTATTGGCTTTAGGTGTGTTGCTGCAGTTGAACCCCAAGCACAGATAGCATAGGTAAGGTATAGATATATAAGTGAACGGTATAGTGTGAGAAGGGCAGTTTGCGGCACGTAGTATCATATCTTGGAGAGGATCTCCACCGTTTTGGATACTTTTTTTGTTGTGTTGGAAATGGGTGCTGAAATTTAGGTTGTTGTCGAGGTATAGGCCTAGGAATTTGCCCTCATTATGGTTGGTGGAGCACTGGTTGGTGGAGCACTGGTTGGTGGAGCACTGGCTGGTGGAGCACTGGTTGGTGGAGCACTGGCTGGTGGAGCACTGGTTGGTGGAGCACTGGTTGGTGGAGCACTGGTTGGTGGAGCACTGGCTGGTGGAGCACTGGTTGGTGGAGCACTGGTTGGTGGAGCACTGGTTGGTGGAGCACTGGTTGGTGGAGCACTGGTTGGTGGAGCACTGGTTGGTGGAGCACTGGTTGGTGGAGCACTGGTGGAGCACTGGTTGGTGGAGACTGGGTGGTGGAGCACTGGTTGGTGGAGCACTGGTTGGTGGAGCACTGGTTGGTGGAGCACTGGTTGGTGGAGCACTGGTTGGTGGACCACTGGTTGGTGCAGCACTGGTTTGTGGAGCACTGGTTGGTGGAGCACTGGTTGGTGGAGCACTGGTTGGTGGAGCACTGGTTGGTGGAGCACTGGTTGGTGGAGCACTGGTTGGTGGAGCACTGGTTGGTGGAGCACTGGTTGGTGGAGCACTGGTTGGTGGAGCACTGGTTGGTGGAGCACTGGTTGGTGGAGCACTGGTTGGTGGAGCACTGGTTGGTGGAGCACTGGTTGGTGGAGCACTGGTTGACTGGTTGATGGAGCACTGGTTGGTGGAGCACTGATTGGTGGAGAACTGGTTGGTGGAGCACTGGTTGGTGGAGCATTGGTTGGTGGAGCACTGGTTGGTGGAGCACTGGTTGGTGGAGCACTGGTTGGTGGAGCACTGGTTGGTGGAGCACTGGTGGAGCACTGGTGGAGCACTGTCTGGAGGAGCACTGGTGGAGCACTGTCTGGAGGAGCACTGGTGGAGCACTGTCTGGAGGAGCACTGGTGGAGCACTGTCTGGAGGAGCACTGGTGGAGCACTGTCTGGAGGAGCACTGGTGGAGCACTGTCTGGAGGAGCACTGTCTGGTGGAGCACTGGCTGGTGGAGCACTGGTTGGTGGAGCACTGGTTGGTGGAGCACTGGCTGGTGGAGCACTGGTTGGTGGAGCACTGGTTGGTGGAGCACTGGTTGGTGGAGCACTGGTTGGTGGAGCACTGGTTGGTGGAGCACTGGTTGGTGGAGCACTGGTTGGTGGGGCACTGGTTGGTGGAGCACTGGTTGGTGGAGCATTGGTTGGTGGAGCACTGGTTGGTGGGGCACTGGCTGGTGGAGCACTGGTTGGTGGAGCACTGGTTGGTGGAGCGCTGGTTGGTGGAGCACTGGTTGGTGGAGCACTGGTTGGTGGAGCACTGGTTGGTGGAGCACTGGCTGGTGGAGCACTGGTTGGTGGAGCACTGGTTGGTGGAGCACTGGTTGGTGGAGCACTGGTTGGTGGGGCACTGGTTGGTGGGGCACTGGTTGGTGGAGCACTGGTTGGTGGAGCACTGGTTGGTGGAGCATTGCTGGTGGAGCATTGGTTGGTGGAGCACTGGTTGGTGGAGCATTGGTTGGTGGAGAACTGGTTGGTGGAGCATTGGTTGGTGGAGCACTGGTTGGTGGAGCACTGGTTGGTGGAGCATTGGTTGGTGGAGCACTGGTTGGTGGGGCACTGGTTGGTGGAGCACTGGTTGGTGGAGCACTGGTTGGTGGAGCATTGCTGGTGGAGCATTGGTTGGTGGAGCACTGGTTGGTGGAGCATTGGTTGGTGGAGAACTGGTTGGTGGAGCATTGGTTGGTGGAGCACTGGTTGGTGGAGCACTGGTTGGTGGAGCACTGGTTGGTGGAGCACTGCCTGCTGCCAAGCGTCACACACACACATTCTCCATCACTCACCAACGCTCACCAACTTTCACTAACACACACCAACACTCACCAACAGACAACAATACTCACCAACACTCGCCAACACAAACAAACCAATACACACCAACACTCACCAACAGACAACACTCGCCAACACTCACCATCACTCACCAACACTCACCAACACTCACCAACAGACACCAACACTTACCAACAGACACCAACACTCACCATCACTCACCAACACTCACCAACACTCACCAACAGACACTAACGCTCACCATCAAACACCAACACTCACCAACACTCACCAACACTCACTAACAATCATCAACATTCAACAACACTCACCAACAGACACCAACACTCACCAACAGACACCAACACTCACCAGCAGACACCAACACTCACCAACACTCACTAACAATCATCAACATTCACCAACACTCACCAACAGACACCAACACTCACCAACAGACACCAACACTCACCAACAGACACCAACACTCACCAACAGACACCAACACTCGCTAACACTCCCTCACATGATAATTTCACTGACTTAATAATGTCTGCTCGCGTAATTACCTGCGTCATTAGCGATCCTTAACTGGCAATAATTATTCTGCTCTTCTTAATTCAAAGCCATTTAATGCCAATTTAACTCTCCTGTTCCATATATTAGATTTTAATTGAGGTATTTACTTAAGTGAAATACTTGTTTACAGCAGACACCATGTTGGTACTAGCAGCAGACACCATGTTGGTACTAGCAGCAGAGACTATGTTGGTACTAGTAGCAGACACTATGTTGGTACTAGCAGCAGACACCATGTTGGTACTAGCAGCAGACACTATGTTGGTACTAGCAGCAGACACCATGTTGGTACTAGCAGCAGACACCATGTTGGTACTAGCAGCAGACACTATGTTGGTACTAGCAGCAGACACCATGTTGGTACTAGCAGCAGACACTATGTTGGTACTAGCAGCAGACACCATGTTGGTACTAGCAGCAGACACTATGTTGGTACTAGTAGCAGACACTATGTTGGTACTAGCAGCAGACACCATGTTGGTACTAGCAGCAGACACTATGTTGGTACTAGCAGCAGACACTATGTTGGTACTAGCAGCAGACACTAGTACTAGTAGCAGACACTATGTTGGTACTAGCAGCAGCGTACTCTATGTTGGTACTAGTAGCAGACACTATGTTGGTACTAGCAGCAGACACCATGTTGGTACTAGCAGCAGACACCATGTTGGTACTAGCAGCAGACACTATGTTGGTACTAGCAGCAGACACCATGTTGGTACTAGCAGCAGACACTATGTTGGTACTAACAGCAGATACCATGTTGGTACTAGCAGCAGACACTATGTTAGTACTAGCAGCAGACACCATGTTGGTACTAGCAGCAGACACTATGTTGGTACTAGCAGCAGACACCATGTTGGTACTATCAGCAGACACTATGTTGGTACTAGTAGCAGACACTATGTTGGTACTAGCAGCAGACACCATGTTGGTACTAGCAGCAGACACCATGTTGGTACTAGTAGCAGACACCATGTTGGTACTAGTAGCAGACACCATGTTGGTACTAGAAGCAGACACCATGTTGGTACTAGTAGCAGACACCATGTTGGTACTAGCAGCAGACACCATGTTGGTACTAGCAGCAGACACCATGTTGGTACTAGCAGCAGACACTATGTTGGTACTAGCAGCATACACCATGTTGGTACTAGCAGCATACACCATAATGGTACTAGCAGCAGACACCATGTTGGTACTAGCAGCAGACACCATGTTGGTACTAGCAGCATACACCATAATGGTACTAGCAGCAGACACCATGTTGGTACTAGCAGCATACACCATGTTGGTACTAGCAGCAGACACCATGTTGGTACTAGCAGCACGCACCATGTTGATACTAGCAGCATACACCATAATGGTACTAGCAGCAGACACCATGTTGGTACTAGCAGCAGACACCATGTTGGTACTAGTAGCAGACACCATGTTGGTACTACCAGCAGATACCATGTTGGTACTAGCAGCAGACACCATGTTGGTACTACCAGCAGATACCATGTTGGTACTAGCAGCAGACACCATGTTGGTACTACCAGCAGATACCATGTTGGTACTAGCAGCAGACACCATGTTGGTACTACCAGCAGATACCATGTTGATACTAGCAGCAGACACCATGTTGGTACTAGCAGTAGACACCATGGTGGTACTAGTAGCAGACACCATGTTGGTACTAGTAGCAGACACCATGTTGGTACTAGCAGCAGTCACCATGTTGGTACTAGTAGCAGACACAATGTTGGTACTAGTAGCAGACACCATGCTGGTACTAGCAGCAGACTCCATGTTGGTACTAGTAGCAGACACCATGTTGGTACAAGCAGCAGACCACAGACACCAGTGTGTATCCTTGCTGTGCAACAGACACCGGTGTATGTCTCTGCTGTTCAGCAGACACTATGCCTCCAGCAGCAACACTCTCACAACTTAGTGTTCTCTAAGTTACAATAGGGAGTTCAACTTAACTTAGTTTGTCAGGAGTCAGAGTGATGGAGCAACTCTGAGATCCTCTCAGCGGGTCCAGGACCGATATAGATCCTCTCAGCTGGTCAATGACCAGTACAGATCCTCTCAGCTGGTCCATGACTAATATACATGTAGATCCTCTCAGCAGGTCCAAGACTGATATAGATCCTCTCAGCTGGTCAAGGACCAGTACAGATACTCTCAGCTGGTCCATGACTAATATACATGTAGATCTTCTCAGCAGGTCCAGGACCGATGTAGATCCTCTCAGATGGTCAAGGACAAGTACAGATCCTCTCAGCTGGTCCATGACTAATATATATATGTAGATCCTCTCAGCAGGTCCAGGACTGATATATATCCTCTCAGCTGGTCCAAGACCAATATAGATCCTCTCAGGAAGACCAGGGCAAATGTAGACCCTATGAGGTGGTCCAAGACCTCTTCAGGTCCTCTGAAGAGGGTCAGAACTATTACAGGCCCTCTAAGGTGGTCCAAGACCTCTTCAGATCCTCTGAAGAGGGTCAGAACTATTACAGGCCCTCTGAAAGGTCTTGGACCACTACAGAATTCTAAGGCAGCAGATAGTGTGACATGGAAGAGAATATATAGAGAGAAGGCGTGGATTGTGTGAGGGATAAAAGGATAGATGGGTAGAGATGAGGGAGCGAGGAAGTGAGTCTGTCTCAGCCCTTGTTGACGGTGAATCAATCCTAACACTGAGTGAGTCACAAGGAATTACCGCTGCAAGTAATAATAATAATAATAAGGTGAGGCTGTGAGAAGAAAGAAAGAGGATAAAGCAGCTGAGATTGATGAGATAAAAACAGAAATGATAAAAGCAGGTGCGGATATAGTTTTGGGGTAGTTGGTGCTTTTATTTAACAAATGTATGGAAGACGGTAAGGTACCTAGGGATTGGCAGAGAGCGTGCATAGTTCCTTTGTATAAAGGCAAAGTAGACAAAAGGGAGTGTAAAAATAATAGGGAAATAAGCCTGTTGAGTAAAGTGTATGGTAGAGTTATTAAAAGAATTAAGAGAAAGACGGAGAGTAGTATAGCAGATGAATATAGAGGCTTTAGGAAAGGTAGGAGGTGTGTGACCCAAGAGTTTACAGTGAAAAATATAGGTGAACAGTATTTAGATATGGGTAAAGAGGTTTTCGTTACATTTATGGATTTGGAAAAGGCATATGACAAGGTGGACAGTGTAACAATGTGGCAGATATTGCAAATGTATGAAATAGGTGGTAGGCTACTGAAAGCAACTGAGAGTTCTTACGAGGATAGTGAGGCTCAGGTTAGAGTATGTTGGAGAGAGGGAGATTATTTCCCAGTAAAAGTAAGCCTTAGACAAGGATGCGTAATGTCACCATAATTGTTCAATATGTTTATAGATGGGGTTGTAAGAGAAGTGAATGCTCAGGTGTTGGCAAAAGGTGTGGGATTAAAAGAGAGAGAAACTAACACAAAGTGGGAGTTTTCACAGTTGCTTTATGCTGATGACACTGTGCTTTTGGGAGATTCTGAAGAGAAGTTGCAGAGGTAAGTCGACGAGTTTAAAAGGGTATGTAGAAGAAAGATATTAAAAGTGAACATAGGAAAGAGCAAAGCGATGAGGATAACAAAATATTTAGGTAGTTAAAAATTGAATATCAAATTGGAAGGAGAAAATATGGAGGAAGTGGATGTATTCAGGCATTTGGAAGTGGACATGTGAACAGATGGGTCCATGAAAGATGAGATGAATCATAAAAATGATGAGGGGAAAAAGGTGAGTGGAGCACTTGAGGAGTCTGTGGAGACAAAGGACGTTATCCATGGAAGCATGGGTGTGAAGTATGGGTGGTGAATGTTGCAAGAAGAAGAAGGCTGGAGACAGTAGAGAAGTCGTGTCTGAGTGTAATGTGCGGTTTGAATATAATGCAGAGAATCTGTACCTTGGACATTTAGAGATATGGAACAAAATAGAATGGCTTAGCGGGCATATAAATCTGTAGTGGAAGGAAGGCAGGGTAGGGGTCGGCATCGGAAAGGGTGGAGTTAAAGGGTAAAGGAAGTTTTGTGTGCAAGAAAGTTGGACTTCCAGAAAGCATTCATGAGCGTGTTCAATACGAGTGATTGGAGACAAATAGTTTTTATGACTTTACGTGCTCTTGGAGTGTAAGGAAGTTACATTTATGAAGGGATTCAAGGAAACTGGTTAACTGGGCTTGAGACCTGAAGGCGGGAAGTGCAGTGCCTGTACTTCCCGCAGTATTATTATTATTATTAGTAGTAGTAGTAGCAGTTGTAGTAGTAGTAGTAGTAGTAGCAGTATTAGTCATATATATAATAGTAGTAGTAGCAGTACTACTACTACTAGTAGTATAGTAGTAGTAATAGGTGAATTATTAATCACATGTGAGATACTGAGTGTGAAGTGTGTGTGTGTGTAAATTCGCCCCTCCGTTCACTAAACATGATCCAGCACCACTACCATGATGTACAAGGAGACGCTAGACTTGATCCAGCACCACTACCATGATGTACAAGGATACGCTAGACATGATCCAGCACCACTACCATGATGTACAAGGAGACGCTAGACATGATCCAGCACCACTACCATGATGTACAAGGAGACGCTAGACTTGATCCAGCATCACTACCATGATGTACAAGGAGACGCTAGACTTGATCCAGCACCACTACCATGATGTACAAGGAGAAGCTAGATTTGATCCAGCACCACTACCATGACGTACAAGTAGAAGCTAGACATGATCCAGCACCACTACCATGATGTACAAGGAGAAGCTAGACATGATCCAGCACCACTACCATGATGTACAACGAGACGCTAGATTTGATTCAGCACCACTACCATGATGTACAAGGAGAAGCTAGACATGATCCAGCACCACTACCATGATGTACAAGGAGAAGCTAGACATGATCTAGCACCACTACCATGATGTACAAGGAGAAGCTAGACATGATTCAGCCCCACTACCATGATGTACAAGGAGACGCTAGACATGATCCAGCACCACTACCATGATGTACAAGGAGAAGCTAGACATGATTCAGCACCACTACCATGATGTACAAGGAGATGCTAGACTTGATCCAGCACCACTACCATGATGTACAAGGAGACGCTAGACATGATCCAGCACCACTACCATGATGTACAAGGAGATGCTAGATTTGATCCAGCACCACTACCATGATGTACAAGGAGACGCTAGACATGATCCAGCACCACTACCATGATGTACAAGGAGAAGCTAGACATGATCCAGCACCACTACCATGATGTACAAGGAGAAGCTAGACATGATCCAGCACCACTACCATGATGTACAAGGAGAAGCTAGACATGATCTAGCACCACTACCATGATGTACAAGGAGAAGCTAGACATGATCCAGCACCACTACCATGATGTACAAGGAGAAGCTAGACATGATCCAGCACCACTACCATGATGTACAAGGAGAAGCTAGACATGATCCAGCACCACTACCATGATGTACAAGGAGAAGCTAGACATGATCCAGCACCACTACCATGATGTACAAGGAGACGCTAGACATGATCCAGCACCACTACCATGATGTACAAGGAGACGCTAGACATGATCCAGCACCACTACCATGATGTACAAGGAGACGCTAGACATGATCCAGCACCACTACCATGATGAAAGTAAAGACACCTGTGCAACATCTGGTTATCTTTATTGCAGACGTTTCGCCATCCAGTGGCTTTATCAATACAGATTCTTGGACATAATTAGAGAACAGAAGAACTATATACAAAAGATGGGGTAATCAGTCCCTCAGCCTTGGAGGTGGTGTTTACAGCACCGTGGTTGTAGAGATTCTGAAGCACAGGTAAGGAGACTGGCGCTCATATAGGCGTCAGTGAATAGGGACGTGTAGCAGACGAGGGCATAGTCACTGGTAGGCGGGATTCCCCAGTGGAAGTAGGTCCTACCCAAAATGATGGGTTAGTTGTAGAAGCCGTGAAGAAGGTCATGTAGATGTCCTCTGAACCAAGATACCATGATGTTGCAGTGCCTGACAAGTTGTGCAGGACAGGTATACACCACTACCATGATGTACAAGGAGACGCTAGACATGATCCAGCACTACTACCATGATGTACAAGGAGAAGCTAGACATGATCCAGCACCACTACCATGATGTACGAGGAGACGCTAGACATGATCCAGCACCACTATCATGATGTACAAGGAGAAGCTAGACATGATCCAGCACCACTACCATGATGTACAAGGAGACGCTATACATGATCCAGCACCACTACCATGATGTACAAGGAGAAGCTAGACATGATCCAGCACCACTACCATGGTGTACAAGGAGATGCTAGACTTGATCCAGCACCACTACCATGATGTACAAGGAGAAGCTAGACATGATCCAGCACCACTACCATGATGTACAAGGAGAAGCTAGACATGATCCAGCACCACTACCATGATGTACAAGGAGACGCTAGACATGATCCAGCACCACTACCATGATGTACGAGGAGAAGCTAGACATGATCCAGCACCACTACCATGATGTACGAGGAGACGCTAGACATGATCCAGCACCACTACCATAATGTACAAGGAGACGCTAGACATGATCCAACACCACTACCATGATGTACAAGGAGAAGCTAGACATGATCCAGCACCACTATCATGATGTACAAGGAGAAGCTAGACATGATCCAACACCACTACCATGATGTACAAGGAGAAGCTAGACATGATCCAACACCACTACCATGATGTACAAGGAGAAGCTAGACATGATCCAACACCACTACCATAATGTACAAGGAGACGCTAGACATGATCCAACACCACTACCATGATGTACAAGGAGAAGCTAGACATGATCCAGCACCACTATCATGATGTACAAGGAGAAGCTAGACATGATCCAACACCACTACCATGATGTACAAGGAGAAGCTAGACATGATCCAACACCACTACCATGATGTACAAGGAGAAGCTAGACATGATCCAACACCACTACCATGATGTACAAGGAGAAGCTAGACATGATCCAGCACCACTACCATGATGTACAAGGAGAAGCTAGACATGATCCAGCACCACTACCATGATGTACGAGGAGACGCTAGACATGATCCAGCACCACTACCATGATGTACAAGGGGAGATGTTTCATTACAAGTACAGTATTGCAGCAAAGAAAGATATTATCGTAGACTGTCTTGAACGTGTAATTACTGGGTACTTCAGAGCCTTGAGTGACTGTTCGCTCGTTTCTTGAACACTGTTTGTTTTCTTAATGGCCTCGGTTCACTCTCTAATTAACTAATTTTAATTAAATATTTGTCCGTAATTGCGCATGGAATTACGTACAAATATTTAATTGGTGTGTTGTATAAGATTCTTTAAACATAAAGAGTGTAAGAACGGAGACTGGAGAGGCTTGCTCTCCCGTGCCTGGCTAGTCTTAGATTGGGTTAGGTAAGATTTGTAAGGAAACAGGACGAGTGTTTCCTGATGATGACCCTCCGCTGGAGCTTTTGGTCATCTGACCGAGGCCTTCCGCTGGCTTACCAGCCCACCTCTCTAAAAATTATGGGAATGATTATAATCGTTTCCTTGGCTAGTCTTGTCCTATACACGTCCTCCGTGAAAACTGACTGGTGCCTGTAATGACCCTTGTGGCACTCCAGACTTGACACTTACCACTGCCTCTTGAGGACGCCTTGCCACTTGACACTTAGCAATGCCTCGTGAGGTCATCTCGGCACTCTACACCTAGCACTGCCTCGTAAGGTCATCTTGGCACTCTACACCTGGCACTGCCTCATGAGGTCATCTTGGCACTCTACACCTGGCACTGCCTCATGAGGTCATCTTGGCACTCTACACCTGGCACTGCCTCATGAGGTCATCTTGGCACTCTACACCTAGCACTGCCTCGTAAGGTCATCTTGGCACTCTACACCTGGCACTGCCTCATGAGGTCATCTTGGCACTCTACACCTGGCACTGCCTCTTGAGGTCATCTTGGCACTCTACACCTGGCACTGCCTCTTGAGGTCATCTTGGCACTCTACACCTGGCACTGCCTCATGAGGTCATCTTGGCACTCTACACCTGGCACTGCCTCTTGAGGTCATCTTGGCACTCTACACCTGGCACTGCCTCGTGAGGTCATCTTGGCACTCTACACCTGGCACTGCCTCGTAAGGTCATCTTGGCACTCTACACCTGGCACTGCCTCGTGAGGTCATCTTGGCACTCTACGCTTGGCACTGCCTCTTGAGGTCATCTTGGCACTCTACGCTTGGCACTGCCTCTTGAGGTCATCTTGGCACTCTACACCTGACACTGCCTCGTGAGGTCATCTTGGCACTCTACACCTGGCACTGCCTCTTGAGGTCATCTTGGCACTCTACACCTGACACTGCCTCTTGAGGTCATCTTGGCACTCTACACCTGACACTGCCTCGTGAGGTCATCTTGGCACTCTACACCTGGCACTGCCTCTTGAGGTCATCTTGGCACTCTACACCTGACACTGCCTCGTGAGGTCATCTTGGCACTCTACACCTGGCACTGCCTCTTGAGGTCATCTTGGCACTCTACACCTGACACTGCCTCGTGAGGTCATCTTGGCACTCTACACCTGGCACTGCCTCGTGAGGTCATCTTGGCACTCTACACCTGACACTGCCTCGTGAGGTCATCTTGGCACTCTACACCTGACACTGCCTCTTGAGGTCATCTTGGCACTCTACACCTGGCACTGCCTCGTAAGGTCATCTTGGCACTCTACACCTGGCACTGCCTCTTGAGGTCATCTTGGCACTCTACACCTAGCACTGCCTCGTGAGGTCATCTTGGCACTCTACACTGCCTCTTGAGGTCATCTTGGCACTCTACACCTAGCACTGCCTCGTGAGGTCATCTTGGCACTCTGACACTGCCTCGTGAGGTCATCTTGGCACTCTACACCTCTGCCTCTTGAGGTCATCTTGGCACTCTACACCTGGCACTGCCTCGTAAGGTCATCTTGGCACTCTCTGGCACTGCCTCTTGAGGTCATCTGGCACTCTACACCTAGCACTGCCTCGTGAGGTCATCTTGGCACTCTCTGACACTGCCTCGTCATCTTGGCACTGCACTCTTGAGGTCATCTTGGCACTCTACACCTGACACTGCCTCGTGAGGTCATCTTGGCACTCTACACCTGGCACTGCCTCTTGAGGTCATCTTGGCACTCTACACCTGACACTGCCTCGTGAGGTCATCTTGGCACTCTACACCTGGCACTGCCTCTTGAGGTCGTCTTACATGTCATTCCTCCTGTGTTTATTAATTCTAAAAACAACCTGTAATGAGAAAGTCTCTCAAAATTCGTTGTTAAATATTTGTAAACACATTTATCCATAACTCATACTTCTATATTTAATTTAATTGTCAATGAAGGTGACTTAAGAGTATATATATTTTTACTTCAGTCTTAGAATACTACTAGATTCTGAAGTCAGATTTAGCTAAAGTTATTCTAATGTTGTCTGTCGCTTGCAGGAGAAAACTTAGTGAGGTAGATGTCTGCAAGGAAACACAATTAACATTATCTGCATTTCTCTCAGCGTATGTTGACGTTAATTAATTTGTGGAGGAAGTTTATCTAGAATTTCTCATAGATTTGTGTGTGTCCCGATCCTACGTGTGATAGATGAAGTAAACAGTCACACAGGGATTGTCCTGAAAAAGAAAATATTTCCACTAGGTTGCTTTCCTTCTTGTTGTCAGTTGTCCTGTCAGAGATTTTCCTACTGACTCTTATTTTTTCCTCAGTACTTGCCATGTTCAAATTCTCTGCGTTAACCATATTGATCCTGTCGTCAGTGAAGTCAAATTTGTTTACATTGGGACTTCAAGCAGTCCAATTTGGTCTCCGTGGTCTCACTTAAAGCCTCGTGTAAGCGAAACGACACATTAATAAAAGAACTGTTTTCTGAATGCATCTTTCTCTTTACCACGATTTACACCTTAAGTGTCGATAATCAGTGAGATTTTCAGAAACGTCATGTCTTACCAAGTCTTCAACGAGGCTTTTTATCACTGTTTCTTGTGTTTTAAATTTTGAGTTGTGGACATAGACTGTCTGCCTGAAGAACTCTGATAGTAACAGCAGTCTACTAGTGTTTCTAGCGTTATCTCATATTATTTTATAAATTCTTCTGTTGTTATTCCGCTAAGCAAGCTTATGTAGTGAGCCACATCCTACCAATCCAACTTCTATGTAAACATAGTATATTCTAAACTAGATCCTAGCAAGCCAACTTCCACGTACGGATATATTCTGAACCAGATCCTAGCAATCATACTTCAACATAAGCCTATATTCTAAAACAGATCCTGGCAATCCCACTTCCACGTAAACATGTATTCTGAATTAGATCCTAGCAATCCTGTTGTGATCAGGAGACTCGACAACAGAGTGTTTTTCAATTTTTGCCAATCAAACGAGAATAAACAAAGGTAAGATGAAAGGTTCTCAAAGGAATGATATTCTTGCATCTGACAGAATCAATTCAACCCAGAGAACAAGTTTTTCAAGAATTACGAAGCCTCTGCAACACTCGTCCTCATAAGTAAGTAAGTAAGTAAATTTATTCAGGTATACACAAATACAGTTACATAGAATTATCATACATAGCAGCATATGTGTAGAGAACCTAGGATAACCCAAAAAAGTCAGACAGAGTGACTTATTGCCTCTGCAACACTCATCCACTCTTTCCAAATCTTGTCTTTCGTAACTGGATGATAAATAGGATGATAGCATCTAATGATCGTTAGGCTCGTTGGATAATCCACGGTTATAGCAGAGGTCCTCGCTATTCTGGAGTAATTCTCAATGAAAGTACGTGCCCGTCTTAAAACTATGTAGATCAGCGAGTTCTTTCACAACGAGTTCTTAACATGACTTGGACAACTTTCACACGACCCAGACATAATTATGATTGCTGTGAATAGCGCATAGCAGACAAGCTAGGAGTGTGCAAAAAAGAAGAAAAAAGGAAATGTTGCAAACCTTTTCACAGATTTAACGGAGTCATTTTTATTGTTGCATATTGTCTAATAAAAGATCTCATTATGTTCCATTTGTCTCTCTGTCTTAAGATGATGATTCAATAATTTATGGAACACTGATTCACTCTCTGGTGTCTGACTCAATATTGTCCAATCCACTACATTATTTCTACATGCATTATCCTGTAAGATGTATGCATTATGTGAGGTGAGGATACGTAGGGTAAGAAGGAACTAGAGTGAGACGCAGAGAAATAGCTATGGTGAGACAGAGCTAGGATGAGACAGAGCTAAGATGAGACAAAGCTAGGAGGAGAGAGTTAGGGAGAGAGAGAGAGAGTAACAGCAAGGTCAAGATGGTCACTGGGAAAGGCAATAAACCACAGTCCCAATATGCTTAATCGCGCGGAAGACAGTCAGCTGCGTGACTGAGGTTGCATTTATTCGACACTCCCCGACCAACAACACTGCCACCAACACTGACACCAACACTGCCACCAACACTCCTCGACCAACACTGCCACCAACACTCCCCGACCAACACTGCACCAACACCTCGACCAACACTGCCACCATTGCACTACCACACACACATACAACCACCAACACTCATCTGTAACAAATATCACTTAACCAAAAACACTCAGATCAACACCAGTCAATACTGCACATGAAAACAACTACCAACACGCCTCGACCGTAAGCGACCTCACCAGTGCAACATGCTACATATAAGCAATCCACCAACACAACACAGGATCACACTGCCATTACACCATGTACCAATATACAATACAGTAACATACTGCCGAAACACCATACACCAACACACAACACAGGAACATACTGCCGAAGCACCATACACAAACACACAACACAGGAACACACTACCATTACACCATATACCAATATACAATACAGTAACATACTGCCGAAACACCATACACCAACACAACACAGGAACACACTATCATTACACCATATATCAATATACAATACAGCAACATACTGCCGAAACACCATACACCAACACACAACACAGGAACACACTACCATTACACCATATACCAATATACAATACAGTAACATACTGCCGAAACACCATACACCAACACACAACACAGGAACACACTACCATTACACCATATACCAATATACAATACAGTAACATCCTGCCGAAACACCATACACCAACACACAACACAGAAACACACTACCATTACACCATATACCAATATACAATACAGTAACATACTGCCGAAACACCATACACCAACACACAACACAGAAACACACTACCATTACACCATACACCAACACACAACACAGAAACACACTACCATTACACCATACACCAACACACAACACAGGAACATACTGCCGAAGCACCATACACCAACACACAACACAGTAACATACTACCATTACACCATATACCAATATACAATACAGTAACATACTGCCGAAGCACCATACACCAACACACAACACAGCAACACACTACCATTACACCATATACCAATATACAATACAGTAACATACTGCCGAAGCACCATAAACCAACACACAACACAGTAACATACTGCCGAAGCACCATACACCAACACACAACACAGGAACACACTACCATTACACCATACACCAACACACAACACAGGAACATACTGCCGAAGCACCATACACCAACACACAACACAGGAACACACTACCATTACACCATATACCAATATACAATACAGTAACATACTGCCGAAACACCATACACCAACACACAACACAGGAACACACTACCATTACGCCATATACCAATATACAATACAGTAACATACTGCCGAAACACCATACACCAACACACAACACAGGAACACACTACCATTACACCATATACCAATATACAATACAGTAACATACTGCCGAAACACCATACACCAACACACAACACAGGAACATACTGCCGAAACACCATACACCAACACACAACACAGGAACATACTGCCGAAACACCATACACCAACACACAACACAGGAACATACTGCCGAAACACCATACACCAACACACAACACAGCAACATACTGCCGAAGCACCATACACCAACACACAACACAGGAACATACTGCCGAAACACCATACACCAACACACAACACAGGAACATACTGCCGAAACACCATACACCAACACACAACACAGGAACATACTACCGAAACACCATATACAAACACACAACACAGGAACATACTGTCGAAACACCATACACCAACACACAACACAGCAACATACTGCCGAAGCACCATACACCAACACACAACACAGGAACATACTGCCGAAGCACCATACACCAACACACAACACAGGAACATACTGCCGAAACACCATACACCAACACACAACACAGCAACATACTGCCGAAACACCATACACCAACACACAACACAGGAACATACTGCCGAAACACCATACACCAACACACTACCATTACACCATACACCAACACACAACACAGGAACATACTGCCGAAGCACCATACACCAACACACAACACAGAAACATACTGCCGAAGCACCATACACCAACACACAACACAGCAACATACTGCCGAAGCACCATACACCAACACACAACACAGGAACATGCTGCCGAAGCACCATACACCAACACACCACACAGGAACATACTGCCGAAGCATCATACACGAACACACAACACAGCAACATACTGCCGAAGCACCATACACCAACACACAACACAGAAACATACTGCCGAAGCACCATAAACCAACACACAACACAGCAACACACTACCATTACACCATACACGAACACACAACACAGCAACATACTGCCGAAGCACCATACACCAACACACAACACAGCAACATACTGCCGAAGCACCATACACCAACACACAACACAGGAACATACTGCCGAAGCACCATACACCAACACACAACACAGCAACACACTACCATTACACCATACACCAACACACAACACAGCAACATACTGCCGAAGCACCATAAACCAACACACAACACAGCAACATACTGCCGAAGCACCATACACCAACACACAACACAGCAACATACTGCCGAAGCACCATAAACCAACACACAACACAGCAACATACTGCCGAAGCACCATAAACCAACACACAACACAGCAACATACTGCCGAAGCACCATAAACCAACACACAACACAGCAACATACTGCCGAAGCACCATAAACCAACACACAACACAGCAACATACTGCCGAAGCACCATAAACCAACACACAACACAGCAACATACTGCCGAAGCACCATACACCAACACACAACACAGTAACATACTGCCGAAGCACCATACACCAACACACAACACAGTAACATACTGCCGAAGCACCATACACCAACACACAACACAGTAACATACTGCCGAAGCACCATACACCAACACACAACACAGGAACATACTGCCGAAACACCATACACCAACACACAACACAGTAACATACTGCCGAAACACCATAACGAACACACAACACAGGAACATACTGCCGAAACACCATACACCAACACACAACACAGGAACACACTACCATTACACCATATAACAATATACAATACAGAAACATACTGCCGAAACACCATACACCAACACACAACACAGGAACACACTATCATTACACCATATACCAATATGCAATACAGTAACATACTGCCGAAGCACCATACACCAACACACAACACAGAAACACACTGCCGAAGCACCATGCACCAACACACAACACAGAAACATACTGCCAAAGCACTATACACCAACACACAACACAGACACATACTGCCGAAGCACAATACACCAACACACAACACAGTAACATACTGCCGAAACACCATACACCAACACACAACACAGTAACATACTGCCGAAGCACCATACACCAACACACAACACAGGAACATACTGCCGAAACACCATACTCCAACACACAACACAGTAACATGCTGCCGAAGCACCATACACCAACACACAACACAGGAACATACTGCCGAAACACCATACACCAACACACAACACAGTAACATACTGCCGAAACACCATAACGAACACACAACACAGGAACATACTGCCGAAACACCATACACCAACACACAACACAGGAACACACTACCATTACACCATATAACAATATACAATACAGTAACATACTGCCGAAACACCATACACCAACACACAACACAGGAACATACTGCCGAAACACCATACACCAACACACAACACAGGAACACACTACCATTACACCATATACCAATATACAATGCAGTAACATACTACCGAAACACCATACACCAACACACAACACAGGAACACACTACCATTACACCATATACCAATATACAATACAGTAACATACTGCCGAAACACCATAGACCAACACACAACACAGGAACACACTACCATTACACCATATACCAATATACAATACAGTAACATACTGCCGAAACACCATACACCAACACACAACACAGCAACACACTACCAATACACCATACACCAACACACAACACAGGAACATACTGCCGAAACACCATACACCAACACACAACACAGGAACATACTGCCGAAACACCATACACCAACACACAACACAGCAACATACTGCCGAAGCACCATACACCAACACACAACTCAGGAACATACTGCCGAAGCACCATAAACCAACACACAACACAGCAACATACTGCCGAAGCACCATACTCTAACACACAACGCAGGAACATACTGCCGAAGCACCATAAACCAACACACAGCACAGCAACATACTGCCGAAGCACCATAAACCAACACACAACACAGCAACATACTGCCGAAGCACCATACACCAACACACAACACAGCAACATACTGCCGAAGCACCATACACCAACACACAACACAGCAACATACTGCCGAAGCACCATACACCAACACACAACACAGCAACATACTGCCGAAGCACCATAAACCAACACACAACACAGCAACATACTGCCGAAGCACCATAAACCAACACACAACACAGCAACATACTGCCGAAGCACCATAAACCAACACACAACACAGCAACATACTGCCGAAGCACCATACACCAACACACAACACAGGAACATACTACATTAGTAACAGATGTGCCACGTTCGTGACCATCAGAGTAGTTGAGTAATTGTGACAACGGCCGATAAACAGTGATGAAAATGACTCATGTATAGTGAACGTACTCAACGTGTGAACGAAACGTCATCAGCCTCTACAAGGTCCATGTTAAGTACTTGTTTTTGTAAATGGTATAAAATACCGACAAATATTTAAGAATCCATTCTCATGCTTCAGCTTCATATCGTTCCAGACCATGAAGCTGACTTCTTCTCCAGGCTGAGGGACTGACCACCTCAAATACTTTTTCTCCATGTTTGATGGATAGTTTGTGATTAATGAAAAGTTTTAGACTCTGAAGTTTGGTATGGTAATGGGAAATCCTCTCTCACCTGTCCTTAGCAATTTGTACATGGAATATTTTGAAACAAAACTGTTTATCAAAATCTTTGTTAGTAGAGATGAGTGGTGCAGATATGTTAATGATATTTTATATCTAATACACAAGAATATAGATGTAAACCATTTTATTGCTGAATTAAATAGTCTGGTTCAGTACATAAATTTTACTGTTGAGTTGAACAATATAACTCATTACTTTTTTAGATGTTTTTTTTAAATTTACAAAAAACAACAAATATAAACTTTCTGTATTCTTATCCATGTTTTTGAAAGTTTGTTTATTTGCAGCACAGAATTAATAATTGAAGAAATCTTGAAAGTTTATGAAATAGTTAATGATCCAAAATACCCAAAACATTTAATTGATAAATCCTTTAAAACTGCTAGAAATATTTTTTTTTACAATTTTAAAAAGGACAGTCATATTAACCAAGAATATTTTGGTTCTCCCTCACCATGAAAACCTTCTTGATATACCTTCTCTACATAAGAATTTGAAAATCAGAGTTGTATTTAAAAATCTTGATACTGTAAAAAAAAAATCCCCCAAAAAATGCTGACGGCTGTGTTTACAGGAATCTTTGTAAAATGTAATAAAAATTATTATAGTCAAACTGGAAAAAGCTTTGAACTAAGATTAAAGCAATATAAATATAACATTAGAAATGGACAAAACTCTAATGCTTTGTTTATTCATGTGAGAGATTTTGACTCTCAAATTGATTTTCAAAATGCCGAGAAAGATGTATCAAGAAGCTCTATGGTTGAGAGAAATATAACTGAATCAAGTTTCATTAAAACACATGCGATTTCAATGTAAATTTTGATTTAGGATTATATAAATTCGATTTATTTATATAATTAATAATATTTGGGAAAATTTAAGCTATGTTTGACAAGTCCTTCATCATCTCACCCGAATCATCATAAAATGGGCGAGGTGACGGATGGTGACCATCAGGTGTTATCTAGGCCTTATAAGCCTTTTGTTGTTTCTGTTACTTCTGTAGTAAAATATCGGCCGTATCGAACCAAGGCAGGGTGGCCCGAAAAATAAGAAACACTTTCATCATCATTCACCCCATCACTGTTAAAAAAATGCAATATATCAATACCCTTCCTTCAGAGCGCTGGCACTGTACGTCCCACCTCCAGGACTCGAGTCCAGTTAACCTGATTCCCTGAATCCCTTCATAAATGTTACTTTGCTCACACTCTAATAGCACATCAGGTCATAAAAACCATTTCTCTCCACTCGCTGCTGTGTAACATACACACACACGCTTCCTGCAAGTCCAAGGCCCTCACACACAAAATCTCCTTTACCCTCTCCCTCCAATTTTTCCGACGCCGACCCCTACCCCGCCTTCCCTCCACTACAGATTTATATGCTCTCAAAGTCATTTTATTTCGTTTCGTCCTCTCTAAATGTCCGAACCACCCCAACATCCCCTCCTCAGTCCTTTAGATAATACTTTTAGTAACTGCACATCTTTCTAATTTCCAAACTACGGATTGCCTGCGTTATATTCACACCACACATTACACTCAGACATGACATCTCCATTGCCTCCAGCCTTCTCCTTGTTGCAACATTCACCACCCCTGCTTCACACCCATATACGAATATTGGTATAGCTATACTCTCATACATTCTCCTCTTTGCTTCAATTCTTTTCATAATTTCCCAAAAGCACAGTGTCATCAGCAAAAAGCATCCGTAACAACTCCCAATTTGTGTCAGAGTCTTTATCTTTTAATCCCACATCTCTTGCCAACACCCCAACATTCATTCCTCTTACAACCCCTTCTATAAATATATTAACCAATCATGGTGACATCACACATCCCTGTCTAATGCCTATTTTTACTGGGAAATAATCTCCCTCTCTCCTACATACTCTA
>NC_091302.1:6181794-6201794 GCF_038502225.1 Cherax quadricarinatus | reverse complement strand
GGGTGTGGGTGGGTGTGGGGGGTGGGTGGGGTGGGTGGGTGTGGGTGGGTGGGTGGGTGTGGGTGGGTGGGTGTGTTTGTGGATGGGTCTGGGTGTGGGTGGGTGTGGCCAGTGGGGTGTGGGTGGGTGTGGGTGGGTGTGGGTGTGGGTGGGTGTGGGTGGGTGGGTGGGTGGGTCTGGGTGTGGAGGGTGGGTGGGTGGGTGGGTGGAATGGGTGTGGGTAGGGTGTAGGGTGGAGGGTGTGGGTGTGGGATGGGTGTGGGTGGGTGGGCGTGGGTGGATGTGGGTGTGGGTATGGGAGTGGGTGTGGGTGGGTGTGGGTGTGAGTCGGTGTGGGTGGGTGTGGGTGGGTCTGGGTGTGGGTGTGGGTGGGTGGGAGTGGGTGGGTGGGTGGGTGGGTGGGTGGGTGGGTGTGGGTGGGTGGAGGGTGGGTGTGGGTGTGGGTGGGTGTGTGGGTGTGGGTGGGTCTGGGTGGGTGGGTGGAGTGTGTGGGTGGGTGGGTGGGTGTGGGTGGGTGTGGGTGGGTGGGGTGGGTGTGGGTGGGTGTGGGTGTGGGTGGGTCTCAGGGTGTGGGTAGGGTGTAGGGTGGGTGTGGGTGGGTGTGGGTGTGGGTGGGTGTGGGTGTGGGTGGGTCTGGGTGTGTGGGTGGGTAGTGGGTGGGTGGGTGGGTGTGGGTGGGTGTGGGTGGGTGTGGGTGTGGGTGTGTGTGGGTGGGGGTGTGTGGAGGTGGGGGGGGGGCTGTATACCAACACTACACACAGTTGGATAAACTTTTTTAGCAATATAAAAATAACCCACAACGCCACTATATGAAATAATTCCGCATTATTTCTGCCGCAGAATTTCCAGAGCACATTTTCCCGTCCCACTAATCAATACACACAGCAATATTTCCGCGCCATTTCACATTTTTACGCTAAAACGCATCAAAGTTATTTACAGAACCATGAACGTTCATGTTCACTGATAACTTGAACACCGTGGAAAAAAAATCTCAAATGGAATATCACTCAAAGTTAGTTAACAGTTAATGGTTTATATTTTGTTTCATGAAGCTTGAGAGTGAACGTGAGTGGCAGTGGTACTCAGCTTGTACTCAGCTACTTGTACTCGTTTATTTGTACTCATCTAGAAATCCTTTCGTTGTGCTTAACCAATATTGAACTAGTATTCACCTTGTGCTAACGTAGTTGTACTCACACAGTTGTACTCACACAGTTGTACTCACACAGTTGTACTCTGTTGTACTCACACAGTTGTACTCACACAGTTGTACTCACACAGTTGTACTCACACAGTTGTACTCTGTTGTACTCACACAGTTGTACTCACACAGTTGTACTCTGTTGTACTCACACAGTTGTACTCACACAGTTGTACTCTGTTGTACTCACACAGTTGTACTCACACAGTTGTACTCTGTTGTACTCACACAGTTGTACTCACACAGTTGTACTCACACAGTTGTACTCACACAGTTGTACTCACACAGTTGTACTCTGTTGTACTCACACAGTTGTACTCACACAGTTGTACTCACACAATTATACTCACACAGTTGTACTCACACAGTTGTCCTCAAACAGTTGTACTCACACAGTTGTACTCACAGTTGTACTCACACAGTTGTACTCACACAGTTGTCCTCACACAGTTGTACTCACACAGTTGTACTCACGCAGTTGTACTCACGCAGTTGTACTCACGCAGTTGTACTCACACAGTTGTACTCACACAGTTATACTCACACAGTTATACTCACACAGTTGTACTCACACAGTTGTACTCACACAGTTGTACTCACGCAGTTGTACTCACGCAGTTGTACTCACGCAGTTGTACTCACACAGTTGTACTCACACAGTTGTACTCACACAGTTGTACTCACACAATTATACTCACACAGTTGTACTCACACAGTTGTACTCGCACAGTTGTCCTCACACAGTTGTACTCACACAGTTGTACTCACACAGTTATACTCACACAGTTATACTCACACAGTTGTACTCACACAGTTGTACTCGCACAGTTGTACTCACACAGTTGTACTCACACAGTTGTACTCACACAGTTATACTTACACAGTTATACTCACACAGTTGTACTCACGCAGTTGTACTCACACAGTTGTACTCACACAGTTATACTTACACAGTTATACTCACACAGTTGTACTCACACAGTTGTACTCGCACAGTTGTACTCACACAGTTGTACTCACACAGTTGTACTCACACAGTTGTACTCACACAGTTATACTCACACAGTTATACTCACACAGTTGTACTCACACAGTTGTACTCAACATTGTTCCTCACACAGTTGTACATACCACACCCCAGTTGTACTCACGCAGTTGTACTCCGCAGTTGTACTTCGCGCAGTTGTTACTCACACAAGTTGATACTCACACAGTTGTACTCACACAGTTGTACTCGCACAGTTGTCCTCACACAGTTGTACTCACACAGTTGTACTCACGCAGTTGTACTCACGCAGTTGTACTCGCGCAGTTGTACTCACACAATTATACTCACACAGTTGTACTCACACAGTTTTACTCACGCAGTTGTATTCACGCAGTTGTACTCACGCAGTTGTACTCACACAGTTGTACTCACACAGTTGTACTCACACAGTTGTACTCACACAGTTGTACTCTGTTGTACTCACACAGTTGTACTCACACAGTTGTACTCACACAGTTGTACTCACACAGTTGTACTCACACAGTTGTACTCACACAGTTGTACTCACACAGTTGTACTCACACAGTTGTACTCACACAGCTGTACTCACACAGTTGTACTCACACAATTGTACTCACACAATTGTATGCGACTAGATGGTGTCAGGTCACTCAGGCTTAATAGAAGTGTTCCTAACCAAGCCAATACAGCCCAGGTCACCATCATTCTGGTCACCACCGCCCAGGTCACCACCACCCACGTAACAACCAGGCACGTCACAACCACACTGGTTACCATTCATGTCACCACCATTCTGGTCACCACCGCCCAGGTCACCACAACCCAAGTCATCGCTCAGGTCACCACCCAGGTCACCATTCATATCACCACCACTCAAGTTACCACCGCACACGTCAATATTTAGGTCACTACCACCCAGGTCATGACTACCCAGGTCAACACCACACAGGTCACCTTCACCCAAGTCTCTAAAATCCAGATCATCACCATTCAAGTCACCACCACCAAGGACACCACCAACCAATTCATCATTGCCCAGGTCACTATCCCCCAGCTCATCAACCAGGTCACTACCTAGGTTACCACCACCCAGGACGCCATCAACCAGGTCACAACCACCCAGGCGACCACCACCTACGCCACGACGACCCAGATCACCATCACCCAGGTCACCACCACCCACGTTACTACCACCCAGGTCACCACTATCCAGGTCACCACCACCAAGGACACCACCACCCAGGTCATCCTCATCCAGGTTACCACCACTCAGGTCACCACCACACAGGTCATCCCCATCCGGGTCACCATCACAAACGTCTCCACCCAAGTCACTACATTCCAGGCCACCTCCCAGGTCATCACCACCCAGGTCACCACACAGGTCACCTCCACCTAGGTCACTACCATCCAGGTATACATCACTCAGGTCACCACCCAGGTCGTCACAACTCAGATCAACACTGCTCAGGTCACTACCACGCTGGTCACCACTCAGGTCATCACCATCCAGATCACCACCCCCCAGGTCACCACCCCTAGGTCACCGTTATGCAGGTGAGCACCCAGGTCACCCCCACCCACTTACACATCAACCAGGTCACCACCCAGGTCACCACCCAGGTCACCGCCCAGGTCATCACTATCTCCCAGGAAGGATGTTTGCTAAGGCTTCAAATCACTGTCTTCGTCTCACATAAATCAGCTTAATATTGAAAGGAAAATGAAGCGAGTGCTCTTTTGTGATTACTAGTAAATTACTGGTGGCTGGAGAGAGAGAGAGAGAGAGAGAGAGAGAGAGAGAGAGAGAGAGAGAGAGAGAGAGAGAGAGAGAGAGAGGAAGAAAATATTGGGTGCTGTGTGAGAGATTGTGAGAATTGTATATTTGGTGATTAAGACATAAGTATAACAGTTAGATAGCTTTGAGTGACTAACAGTGTCGCCTGCTCAGCAGGCTTTGTCAGACGAAGACTGAGTCGATTACTTTACCTGAGACAGTAAAAACTGGGAAGTAATTATGAGGTTATCTCTCCCTGAGTCTCGATACAAGATGATAAGCTGTAAAGTTACTTAAGTATTGCTCTCTCATACATGATGTATGATGGTCATTCAATAAAGACAACCTAAGTGTCGCACTTGAGTTTTTATGGTCAACTTTTTAGTTGTTATATACAGATGCTCGTAATATATTCAGTTCTTAAGACGTCCTCTCATTATAAGTTTTATTCGAAAGTTTGAGGGAACTTCCGTAAAGATAGAACTAATGAGTGTACCGCCTCCCTCTTTGCTAATGTTATGTTCGCTGTTCACTGCTCATTTCCGCTGCATGTACTGCTAGCAGTTCGGAACCACCGGATTATGTTTACCAAAGTGTGAGTGTTGAGGTGCAAAGAGGAAGTGCTGGTAATGTCCTGGTCGCGCCACTTAACTCCGGGGAGCTGCGGGATGTGTTGATGTTGTAGATTTTATTATCTATCTCTGTATGTTATTCTGAAAAATTATGTTTACTCTGCTTGAATTGGCGTGTCGCTGTTGACTGTGGTTCTCTGCGTTTGCATCCACCTGTTATCATTTATTAATTAGGTGAGTGTTACCTGCGCCTGCCGCAGTCTTGACCAACTCTAGTTAATGAACCAACTTGGATCCTAACTTTTTGCTCACACTTTTAATACCTTAACTTTCCTCCTTATTAATAATCTTGATAATATCCGATAATATTTATGTACATTAATCAATTCCTTGCTTGGTTAACGATGATTATCATTAAAATAATTCGATTCTTCACGACTTCGAGTTCCGGTTTACCAAATCCACACCAAAGCTCAGACATGCACCGGGTAAGGTGGTTAATGGGGTTTAAAACCTATCGACTACACGAGGGTTATTAAGGCTGCATGTAGCCTCTGCAAGAATAATACACAGAAAAGAGATAAAAATTAAACTCTGAGTTTATGTATACACTGAGAGGTATACACTACTCAGTGTATGTATCCTGTACAGCGCAGTGTTCATCCTGTTCTGTGATCAACCTCCAGTGAATCACCTGCACTAATGAACTTCTTGTTGATTCGCCGGTATTCTCCCGGCCCGGGCCTTTTCCAAGTGGTGGCCCGGCCTTGGCTTCCTGTCTAGGGAGTGTCTGAGACCTAAGTCTTCCATGGGAGGAGGCACAAGTACCTCCTCATCTTTGGGACCAACTGTCCCCAGGCCTAGCCACATTCCCTGCCCTCAGGGGGCTTGTGGAGAGAAGCTAGACCTCTCTGGTCTAACCATACCACGGGCGGGATTTGAACCCGCGGTCAGAGAGTCTCAAAACTCCAGACCGTCACGTTCTTACACTCGGTCACTGCTTGGTGGGTAATTATGGTTCAGTTAATGACGTTAATGTTGTTGTTGAAGTTGATGTTGTTACTGACATTGATGTTGTTATTCAGGTTGATGTTGTTACTGAGATTCATGTTGTTATTGGGGTTGATGTTGTTATTGAGGCTAATGTTGTTACTGACGTTGGTGTTGTTACTGACGTTGATACTGTTACTGACGTTGATGTTACTGACGTTGATGTTGTTATTGTGGGTGATATTTAAGTTGATGTTGTTACTGGGGTTGATGTTGTTACTGACGTTGATGTTATTGACGTTGCTGTTGTTGAGGTTGATGTTGTTATTGAGGTTGATATTGACGATGATGTTGTTACGGACGATGATGTTATTAACGTTGATATTTTACTTATGTAAAAGTTGCTACTGACGTTGATGTTGATATTGACGTTGATGTTATTAAAGTTTATGTTGTTATTAGCGTTAATGCTATTAACGGTGATGTTGTTATTGACGGTGATATTATTGATGTTGATGTTATTGACCAGTGTTGCTACTGACGTTGATGTTTTTGACGAAAATGATGTTATTGACGTTGATGCTGTTATTGATGTTATTGACACTGATGTTATTATTGGCTAGTGATGTTACTGATGTTGCTGTTATTGGCGTTGATGTTATTTTTGTTGATATTGAAGTTGATATTACTGGCGTTGATGTTGTTATTCAGGTTGATGTTGTTACTGAGATTCATGTTTTGTTATTGGGGTTGATGTTGTTATTGAGGCTAATGTTGTTACTGACGTTGATGTTGTTACTGACGTTGATACTGTTACTGACGTTGATGTTACTGGCGTTGATGTTATTAATACTGTTGTTGTATTAAAGTATACAGTATCTTACGCACAGCTCTATATGCACTATAGCATATACTTAAGTATAATGAGGTATACTTCAAGAAATTATGTAGAAGCTTATCTTCTTAATTATTCAAGTTACATTAAGTGCAAATATTACCACTTAGACACCTTTGAACTTTGAACTTTGAACTTTCATTTAGTTAATACACATCAAGTTGTAAATCAAAGGAGTTATTGTGAAGCCTCATAATTTCTGGGATAACTGGACCAGAGTTATGACTAACAAATTGTTACGAAACCTGAAATAGGTTAGATGTTAGAGGGAGATCAGTAAGTTGACCACGTAGTTTCTGGAGATGTCTTTACTAATAAATGTGGTATTTTGTATCAGTGGACCAGGTGTACTTTCGAAGGCTGATACCTACCAGCCTCCTGTATGAACGGTAGACCCCGTGTAAACAACTATATAACTGAAAAATGTGTCTCTGCTAGAAGGCTCGTTAAACTCGTTGAACGTAAGTTGAAGTAGTTCATAAAAGGAATACTTAATTATATCGAATTGTCCAGCATGAGTGGAAGATCCTGTAATGATCACGTCAAAGTATGTGTACATCCTGCAGAGTATACTATATGCTCAGAATTTACTTCAGTCTCTACATAAGGAATTAAAATATTCTTGAGTGGTAGGTTGACATGCAGTCTTAATGACCCTCATGAAATTGGTAGACTTTAACCCCTATTAATCAACCAGTGTGATGACGGCTTGGATAATTAGCGAAAGCTTTCAGGAGAACTTGAAGACGTTACCGCTGAGAGGAACCACGGGGTGGAAAACTTGGTTACACAAACGCACTGACGTCAGTGTAAGAGAAACGGGGTAATATGCAGCCAGATGAGAAGGTAAGGAGAGAGAAGGAATGAGATTACCTGAGTGAGAGAGACTTAACCTGGGAAAGATGAAACATGAAGCACACTTTGATGTTGATGAAGAAACTAGACAGATCCTCCTACAGGGAGGAGGAAGTGCTGTGTTCACTACACGAGCGAGACTAACGCCAGAGCTCCGCCAAGACTAATTAACCTGTGATATTTAGAGCAGTATCAGGGATGCTGCTTGCTTGGTCTTAGTGAGCAAGATTACTAGGGAGGTTAACTTGCAAGATTACCTCTTTGATAACTTGTGAGCAAGATTACTGGAGAAGTTATGTGGCAAGATTACCTCTTTGATAACTTGTGAGCAAGATTACTGGGGAAGTTATGTTGCAAGATCACCTCAATGATGACTCGTAAGATCACTAAGAAAATTATGTTATAAAATCACCTCATGCAAGACTTAAAAGGAAGGTTATGTTGCAAGATCAACCGGAAAAGTTATATGAGGTGCCAATTATAGTGTCGTTAGACTTCCTTAAGAATGAGTTAGAATACGATTTACTCTTTTAGTCTAAAGTGATCAAAACTCTTGTTAAGTTCTACATATTAGACTGCGGTTTTATTTATTGAAAGTTTCAATACTCAAAAAAAGAATATGGCATGACGATGGGAAATCCTCTCAACTCGGTTCTCATTATCTTCTTCAATGAGACTTTTAAATTTATACTTTTGAGGAGCATTCAGCCAGTTAGTGTCAGAAGGTACTGACATCTGGACAATGTGTTGTGTTGGTGGTCTACAAATAGGAGTATTGAATATTAAGTATTAAGCGGTGAGGATTCCTTAATACTTAATATGACGTCGGCCACTCAATGTTATCTTCAGATTTATTGATATATAGGAAAGACAGGCTACGAATGTGTACTCAGACAATATTATTCTAATCATGAGAACCTGTTTATATACAGGTGTTCAAAAAGGATAGAAAAGAGCTCAATTATGTCAGTCCATCAGTAGTTTAGAGGTGGGACCAAGAGCTGCGACTCATTTGCCTCTCCTCCTCCTCGCCACCTAAAGTGGATCATTACAAACAGGTAATTACACACACTCACACACACATACACACACACACACACACACACACACACACACACACACACACACACACACACACACACACACACACACACACACACACACACACATACACACACACACACACATACACACACACACACACACACACACACACACACACACACACACACACACACACACACACACACACACACACACACACACACACACACACAGGAAGTATTTCTTCAGCCACAGAGTAGTCAGTAAGTGGAATAGTTTGGGAAGCGATGTAGTGGAGGCAGGATCCATACATAGCTTTAAGCAGAGGTATGATAAAGCTCACGGCTCAGGGAGAGTGACCTAGTAGCGATCAGTGAAGAGGCGGGGCCAGGAGCTCGGACTCGACCCCCGCAACCTCAACTAGGTGAGTACAACTAGGTGAGTACACACACACACACACACACACACACACGCACACACACACTCAAGAAAGTAATTCACAATTTTTAATCTTAGTCCACAGATATTTTCTCCTGTAATGTCAACAGATGACGAAGGTTTTCTCGCTTAACGAATTTTTGCCCTAAAGTTTACTCTAAAAATTTTCCGGCTTTCCATAAAAAAAAAAATCGCTTTAACTTTTTTTACGAAGAAAAAACTAGTTTATTAATAATTAGGCAGAGATTATTAAACTTAGGAATTTCTGAAATAAAAAGTTGAACAAAAGGAGCTCAAAACACCCAAGATTTTGTTTACCAAGTCCCTCAGCCCAGAGCCGATGTCCGTCAATCTTGATTACGGGACTGAATACATGGACTCGAGGCTAAGGGACAGATTACCTCAAATTCCTCATCTTCCGCCTTTCTCTGCATTGGAATGAAGATTCCCAAATCTTGCACAACTGTCTCATTTAATCTCATTTACTAACTTGTCGGATTTCTAAATCATTTGTACACATTCGACTCAGAAGATTTTGATAATGACGCTGTTTCTGTGTTGTTATGTTGAATGGAGAAGAAAGCTCTACGCTTCTTAACAAGCTTTTTTTATGACTTGCTAAAGCTCTCCACAGAGTAAAACATGACTTGCTAAAGCTCTACACAGAGTGAAACATGACTTGCTAAAGCTCTACACAGAGTAAAACATGACTTGCTAAAGCTCTCCACAGAGTAAAACATGACTTGCTAAAGCTCTACACAGAGTAAAACATGACTTGCTAAAGCTCTACACAGAGTAAAACATGACTTGCTAAAGCTCTACACAGAGTGAAACATAATTTGATACAGCTCTACAAAAAGAGTGAAACACGACTTGATACAGCTCTACAAAGAGTTAAACATTGCCTGATACAAAGAGTGAAACATGACTTGATTCAGCTCTACAAAGAATGAAACATCAATTGATACAGCTCTACAAAAAGTGAAACATCGCTTGATACAAAGAGTGAAACATCACTTGATGCAGCTCTACAAAGAGTGAAACATCACTTGATACAGCTCTGCAGAGTGAAACATCACTTGATGCAGCTCTACAAAGAATGAAACATCAATTGATACAGCTCTACAAAAAGTGAAACATCGCTGGATACAAAGAGTGAAACATCACTTGATACAGCTCTACAAAGAGTGAAACATCACTTGATACAGCTCTGCAGACTGAAACATCACTTGATGCAGCTCTACAAAAAGTGAAACATCACTTGATACAGCTCTGCAGAGTGAAACATCACTTGATGCAGCTCTACAAAGAATGAAACATCAATTGATACAGCTCTACAAAGAATGAAACATCAATTGATACAGCTCTACAAAAAGTGAAACATCGCTGGATACAAAGAGTGAAACATCACTTGATACAGCTCTACAAAGAGTGAAACATCACTTGATACAGCTCTGCAGACTGAAACATCACTTGATGCAGCTCTACAAAGAGTGAAACATCACTTGATACAGCTCTACAAAGAGTGAAACATGACTTGACAAAGCATTTCAAAGTACAACATTTCCTCCTAACAACATTAATATAAACAGCAGTAAACATTGGTCCAGCATAAACATCTACAAACATTCAAAGTTGTTGATTTAGGCGAGAAGTGGACAAATGGGAGACATTCAGTTTCGATCCGAGGAAAGAGAGCGGCAGGTTCAATTCCTCGGATCAAGAATCTCTTCATAGGCGTCTAGAAACCTCCCTTCAGGGGTACGTAAGGTTCATAAGAATATTATAACGACGTTTCGCCTTTAATGGAGCTTCACCAGGGTTTCTGTTATCCTCAGTTGACGTTATTGAGCTGTAATAAGCTTAAATGAAAATTAATGAATAGTTTAAGAGCTTAAATTCAACTTGCTATTTTGTTAGTACAATGAATGCTAGTTGATCTAAGACGCTAGTTGATCTAAGACGCTAGTTGATCTAAGACGCTAGTTGATCTAAGACGCTAGTTGATCTAAGGCGCTAGTTGATCTAAGACGCTAGTTGATCTAAGACGCTAGTTGATCTAAGACGCTAGTTGATCTAAGACGCTAGTTGATCTAAGACGCTAGTTGATCTAAGACGCTAGTTGATCTAAGACGCTAGTTGATCTAAGACGCTAGTTGATCTAAGACGCTAGTTGATCTAAGACGCTAGTTGATCTAAGGCGCTAGTTGATCTAAGACGCTAGTTGATCTAAGACGCTAGTTGATCTAAGACGCTAGTTGATCTAAGACGCTAGTTGATCTAAGGCGCTAGTTGATCTAAGACGCTAGTTGATCTAAGACGCTAGTTGATCTAAGACGCTAGTTGATCTAAGACGCTAGTTGATCTAAGACGCTAGTTGATCTAAGACGCTAGTTGATCTAAGACGCTAGTTGATCTAAGACGCTAGTTGATCTAAGACGCTAGTTGATCTAAGACGCTAGTTGATCTAAGACGCTAGTTGATCTAAGACGCTAGTTGATCTAAGGCGCTAGTTGATCTAAGACGCTAGTTGATCTAAGACGCTAGTTGATCTAAGACGCTAGTTGATCTAAGACGCTAGTTGATCTAAGACGCTAGTTGATCTAAGACGCTAGTTGATCTAAGACGCTAGTTGATCTAAGACGCTAGTTGATCTAAGACGCTAGTTGATCTAAGACGCTAGTTGATCTAAGACGCTAGTTGATCTAAGACGCTAGTTGATCTAAGACGCTAGTTGATCTAAGGCGCTAGTTGATCTAAGACGCTAGTTGATCTAAGACGCTAGTTGATCTAAGACGCTAGTTGATCTAAGACGCTAGTTGATCTAAGGCGCTAGTTGATCTAAGACGCTAGTTGATCTAAGACGCTAGTTGATCTAAGACGCTAGTTGATCTAAGACGCTAGTTGATCTAAGACGCTAGTTGATCTAAGACGCTAGTTGATCTAAGACGCTAGTTGATCTAAGACGCTAGTTGATCTAAGACGCTAGTTGATCTAAGACGCTAGTTGATCTAAGACGCTAGTTGATCTAAGACGCTAGTTGATCTAAGACGCTAGTTGATCTAAGACGCTAGTTGATCTAAGGCGCTAGTTGATCTAAGACGCTAGTTGATCTAAGACGCTAGTTGATCTAAGACGCTAGTTGATCTAAGACGCTAGTTGATCTAAGACGCTAGTTGATCTAAGACGCTAGTTGATCTAAGACGCTAGTTGATCTAAGACGCTAGTTGATCTAAGACGCTAGTTGATCTAAGACGCTAGTTGATCTAAGACGCTAGTTGATCTAAGGCGCTAGTTGATCTAAGACGCTAGTTGATCTAAGACGCTAGTTGATCTAAGACGCTAGTTGATCTAAGACGCTAGTTGATCTAAGACGCTAGTTGATCTAAGACGCTAGTTGATCTAAGGCGCTAGTTGATCTAAGACGCTAGTTGATCTAAGACGCTAGTTGATCTAAGACGCTAGTTGATCTAAGACGCTAGTTGATCTAAGACGCGAGTTGATCTAAGACGCTAGTTGATCTAAGACGCTAGTTGATCTAAGACGCTAGTTGATCTAAGACGCTAGTTGATCTAAGACGCTAGTTGATCTAAGACGCTAGTTGATCTAAGACGCTAGTTGATCTAAGACGCTAGTTGATCTAAGACGCTAGTTGATCTAAGACGCTAGTTGATCTAAGACTGACTCGCCGAACCCCAGGGGTTCGGCGGAGGTCACACACACACACACACACACACACACACACACACACACACACACACACATTTTAATCTCCTCATGTATGTTCTGACCTCTCAAGCTATTTTTTATATTAATATACCACACAGAAACAAGCGGGTATATACAGAGAACATAGAGAACATACAGGAGGAGATTGAAATAGCTTGTATCCATGCTTGAGGCTGACTGATGTGCCCGGGCTGGCAAGGAAACATGGCTTGTGAACCAGGCTGCCCAGCTTATGTGGCAGCTGTGTGGCCAAGTGGATAAGAGCGCTGCCTGGGAATCTTGTCCGTCCCAGTAGCAATCTCGAGTCCTGCTGACTGCGATCTTTCTCTGTATATACCCGCTTGTTTCTGCGTGGTGCATTGACATATATGTATATATATATATATATATATATATATATATATATATATATATATATATATATATATATATATATATATATATATATATATATATATATATCGGAGTAATGTTGTGTTGAACATTAAATTAAATAAGTGTTGAGTTATCAACAATAAGAGAATTACATTTGTAGTTTCCACTTAAAGTTCTTCACACAAGACTTATATCTGAACATTGTGTTTTCTTACTGAGTTAGAGTGCAAGAGACATTTGCCACTACACAAAGCTTATTGGTTATCAATAAACAGATGAAAATGGTCTAAATGTTTTTGTGTTGGGTCCCACCGATGTATTGTCTTCCCTCTTGCTCTCTCTCACTGTTCGTGGATGTTTGTGTGTTTTTCGTGTGTTTGTGTGTGTATGTGTATGTGGGTGTGTGTGTATCTGTGTGCGTGTGTGTATGTATATGTGTGTGTGTATTCACCTAATTGTGGTCGCAGGGGTCGATTCATAGCTCCTGGCCCCGCATCTTTACTGGTCATTACTAGGTCCTCTCTCTCCCTACTTCATGAGGTTGATCATACCTCATCTTAAAACTATGTATGGATCCTGCCTCCACTACATCACTTTCCAAACTATCCCACTTCCTGACAAATCTATAACTGAAGAAATACTTCCTAACATCCCTTTGACTCATCTCAATCTTCAGCCTCAAGTTGAGACCTTGTTGCTGTGTCCTGTCTCTGAAAAATCCTTTCATTGCCCAACTTGTCAATTCCTTGCAGTATTTTATATGTCGTTATCATGTCCCCCCATATCCCTCCTTCCCTTCAGTGTCGTCGAGTCAATTTTCTTTAACCTTTCTTTGTAGGACATTCCCCTTAGCTCCGGGACTAGTTTTATTGCAATCCTTTACACTTTCTCTAATTTCTTGACGTGCTTGACCAGGTGTGGGTTCCAGACCAGTGCTGCATACTCAAATATGGGCCTGACGTACACGGTGTACAGAGTCTTGAACGATTCCTTACTGAAGTGTCGGAAGGCTATTCTTAGGTTTGCCAGGCGCCCATGTGCTGCAGCAGTTATCTGGTTGATGTGCGCCTTAGGAGATGTGCTCGGTATTATACTCACCCTAAGATCCTTCTCCTTGAGTGGGTTTGCAGTCTTTGACCCCCTAGCCTGTACTCTGTCTGCGGTTTTCTCTGCCCTTCAACTATCTTCATGACTTTGCATCTGATGGGGTTAAATTCGAGGAGCCAGTTGCTGGATCAGTCTTGCAGTCTGTCCAAGTCCCTTTATAGTCCTTTCTGATCCTCATCCGATTGAATTCTCCTCATTAACTTCACATCATCTGAAAACATGGACTCTTCTGAGTCTGTGCCTATATTACAGTCGAAGAAAATGTAATCTACCCACCCCTCTCTCTCTCTTGTCTTATTTCTGTCACATTATCATAAGACTCCAGTAGGTTTGTGACTCAGAATTTCCCTTCCCTGAAACCATTGCTGGTTGTTCTGAATAAGCTTGTTCCTTTATAGGTGCTCCACCACTCTCCTCGTGATAATCTTGATGACTTTGCTTACTGTACACGTCAGTGACACTGGTGTGTAGTTTAATGCCCCGTGTCTGTCTCTTTTCTTCAAAATTGGGACTACGTTTGCCGTCTTCCATACCTCAGGTAGTTGCCCTGTTTCAATGGATGTGTTGAAAATTGTTGTTAGTGGCACACAGTCAGTCTCCTTGTGATTGAAATCACCCATAACTAGTAGCTTTGCTCTATCCATGTGAGCCCTTCTGACCACCTTATCTAGTTTGTCCACCATTGCTCTGTTATTCTCTTCATATTCTCCTCTTGTCCTGCTGCTATTCTGTGGTGGTTTGTACATCACTGCAATTACCACTTTAGGACCCCAGACTGAATTGTTCCTATTATGTAGTCCCTTTTCCTCATACTGTCCATTTCTTCCATTTTCTCAGATTCCCACCAGTTTTTTATGAGTAGTGAAATTCCTTCCCCTCTGTCTCATAAACACACTTAGATCACACTACACATGCACGTACAAGCATATATATACACACACCCATCGGGTTTTCTTCTATTTTCTTAATAGTTCTTGTTCTTCTTTATTTCTTCTTATCTCCATAGGGAAATGGAACAGAATTCTTCCTCCGTAAGCCATGCATGTTGTAAGAGGCTACTAACATGCCGGGAACAAGGGGCTAGTAACCTCTTTTGTATAAATTACTAAATTTAAAAGAGAAAAATTCGTTTTTCTTTTTAGGTCATCCTGCCTTAGTGGGATACAGCCGGTTCGTTGAAAAAATAATAATAATAGTGTGGACTGTACAATGTACCTGTTGGTGTCGCCTTTTGGTTTAATACTCTTCGCGATTCCATGTTTAACTCTAAATTGCTTCTTTAGTTCTTCGAGAAATTTTATTTCAATCTTCTTTACTCTTATTGCTGTTATAAGTATTTCGGATCACATTTTTTCCTGCTCTGTCAAATACCTTGTCAGTTTCTGGCCTCAGCCCAGCTCATGTCTTCTGCTTTTCTTCGCTGTATTGATTTTTGCTTTTTTTTTTTTTTTTGTCCTCACTTCATGTTTTTGAGTCTACTT
The DNA here is from genome assembly GCF_038502225.1 of Cherax quadricarinatus. Lineage (NCBI taxonomy): Eukaryota > Metazoa > Arthropoda > Malacostraca > Decapoda > Parastacidae > Cherax > Cherax quadricarinatus. Next base: position 6,186,318 of record NC_091302.1, on the reverse strand, counting down.
CGGGCTGCCTCCGTTCAATTATTATCTCTTATTTTTTCTGCGAATGTATTTCTCCTTTTGCTGCAGCTGTCTCCGGCAAGAACTCCGTCAGTCCAATAGAAGTCTTTCCCTTTATTTACCTTTTCTTTTGTTCTGTATTCAGGAATTGTCTTATCTTTGGTTAGTCTCTTCTGTAATGTGCTTTCTTTCTTCCCACACCTGTTACTGCTTTCCAGAGGGTTTACTTCCTCGAGGTATTTAGAAATGAACACACAGTGGGCGCTAGTATACAGAGTCTTGGGTTAAAAAAAACACATATATGTTTCTTTTGAAGCACATGTCGGCTACATCGTGCTTCAAGCATCCAATGGCTTCTCATAGTTCATCTCGGTTATTTCAGATGATCATATGGGAAGACTTGGTTTGGCCTTGATGCTTCGTTCCCTCTCTTTTTTTGCGTTCATGACTTGCTAAGACTTAAATTTCTCGTTTGTTTACTAAGTCGTCCTCAAACTCACCTTCTTCTCTTCCCTCCCTTGCTTCCTTTTTTCCTATTTAACATTTAAGTGGTAATTTTGTGTGTTACCATGTCAGTTATCTTCACTACTCTGGGATTGCATCTGCTATTCGTTCTTTCGGTGTATAATTTTTTTATGATAATCCAACCACAATTGTACACCGCACTCTGAGTTATAGTCAGTTACTCTGCCGTGGTTCGTATTGTACTGGCTTGCTGTTGTTCGTGTGATATAAGTGAGAATGAGACTGGGGAGGTTAGGGAGCTGGGTTGTGTTTTTTTTCGTGTGTGTTTTTTGTGTGTACGTGTGTTTTTTGAAGTTAATGTAATGTGCTTAGTTAAAGGGAAAAACAGAAGGTGCTTGTGCTTGTTTGGGTGGAGTGGGTACTTGAGGTGGGCTTGATGGGGGTTGGGTTGAAGGGTGTAATGGAGAAAAAGAATTTTGTAAGACTTGATATCCCCTACACTTATTCCTCCATCCCTTCCTCTCCCTCATCTCTCCCCTCCGTTTCTTGTTTCTAAACCAGCCATTGTGTAGCCTATATTGGCTCATGATCACTTCCTTTCCCGTCTTTGATCTTTCCTGATCCAAGCAGACAGAGCGTGAGGTCAGTGATCAAGGTTGTGCCTGTACTGCAGCTATGACACTGGGTCTGTGTGAACATGGTTTACTGTATAACCCTCCAGGAACCTTGTAGTGTAGATTAATGGTTCAGAGAACTGATACGTTGTTGACTGAGACGCTTGTGAAACACTTGGGTATCTTTATCGCGAGAACGTTTCGCCAGCCAGCGGCATTCTCGGTTAAATACAAGGAAGAATGGTAGAAGATTAGAAGGAGTTCAAAGTAATCAGTCCCTCAGCCTGGAGTCGATGTGATCAGTCTATCACCTAATCTTCCACCTTCCTTCCCTGTATAGGACTGATGAAGCCACTGGCTGGTCAAACGTTTCCACAATAAAGATACCCCAAGTGTCGCACAGGTTGTAGTGTGCTGGAGGCAGAAGTCGAGCTTCTTATGAAAGAGAATGAGAAATTGTAATCTCAGTTGGATAAATGTAAGAAAGAGTGTCATAGTATCGAGGGCAGGTAGGATGGGAAACACGTTGGTAGTAACGAAAGGGTAAGTGCTTGCATTAGTGAATGGAAAGTAATTTGCGGTAATGGGATGTAGATGAAATTGAGGAAAATTAAAGAAGCGAGCGTGATGGTTGATAATCACTGTGACGTATTACAGTACGAATGATCAGTTGTCGTTGAAGACAAAGGTAGTAATAGTTCCTTTGCAAATAAAGGTAAGGAAATACTCACTGAAGGGGACTTACAAATTAGATACATGAACCGAGAATTATGTAAGAGGGACAGGAGGGCGAGACGTAGGGTGCGCTTTCCAGGGGTCCGTATGGGTGATATAGTTAGCAGACTGGATAACAACATGTCAGGTAATGGGAACAACTCCATTGTTTGCTTCATTCGGTGCTGGAGGCAATGATACTGGAAGAAGCAGGAGACTTGCTTGTTAAGTAGAGGATACCTGTTTATTAAATTAGGAGGGGGAGAACCATTCGATCATATATAACATTTTGCCTAGAAGAGAAATGGGCAGTAAATGGAAATGTATGGCAATTGGTGTTAATTGTTGGCTAGCCAAGCGCTGTCAATAACTTGGAATTCCATTCATTGATAACTCGGATCATTTCCGTGGCAAATAAGACGTGTATACAATGGACGAGGCGGAATCATTATATGGTTCAGGTGATACTGTTATCCAGTTGAGTCTAAGAAGCCATTGCTGAGCCCAGGAGGACAGAATACCTCCGTCTTCTGCCCTCCTGGGTTCAGCACTGTGTCTTAGGAACAAAGGTGCCACAGTACTAGGGAAAGTAGGAGCATGAATTTCCTGGGTATCATACAAAAAACATCCACAAAACGTTCTAGCTCCTGAAATAGTTACTTTTACAAGGAAGGGAAATGATCTACAAAGAGACACAGGATGGAGATAAATGGTATAAAATAACGACACAATGGAAAAGTAGGCACAAATGTAGTATAATGTGAACCTTTATTAACTACGTTTCGCACAAACAGTGGGTTTTATCAGGTCACTGATAAAACCCACTGTGTTGGCGAAAAGTAATTAATTAATAAATGATTGCGTTATCCTACATTCGTGTTCACTTTTCCAAAGAGAAGCAGGAAGGAGGCGAGATATTAAATCCTTAATTAACGTTTATTACACTAATGGTCAGGGCGCTAGGAAAAAATGGACGAACTTCATGTACAGAAAACATAGAATCTAATTGTAATTGTTGAGTGCATACATTTAGTACCTACCTGGAATGTGTGTACCTGCAGGTCGTTCAATACCGAACTAAAGAAAAGCCTTAGAGTGAACCTAATTCATTACATACAGCTAGATGAACATATCGACTGGATAGCGTCTGCAACGAATGAACGTTTGACCAATCAGTCAATGACTCGTAACACTTTCCACAGAAAGTCATTTATGACCCAGTATATGACAAATGTTAGGTCTGTCTTGAAGAATGTAGCGCCACCAAGTCCTTTCTAAAATTTTCTCTTATACGTTTAAAGATATATTTTTTCATTTATGTTAATGTAAAAATTAATAATTTTGTACCAAAAGAACATTAGAAAACTTACCTAACCTTATTATAACAAGCGTAATTAAATTTAGCCTAACCCAACTTAATTTATTTTAGATAAGTTTACAGTAATTTAAATATATACAGACACAATGAAACATATTTTTTTTCGTTAGGTTCAGAATGATTTTGCGAAGTTATTGCATACACAAATTTCCGTTTATATATATATCTATCTATCTATCTATATATATATATATATATATATATATATATATATATATATATATATATATATATATATATATATATATATATATATATATATATATATATATATATATATATATATATATATATATATATATATATATATATATATATATATATATATATATATATATATATATATATATATATATATATATATATATATATATATATATATATATATATATATATATATACTTTTTATAGAGTGCGTTTAAAAAACATTAGATGTTACTTTATCAATGTAAGTCAACAGTAACTTTGTACAAAGTTGATACTACATAAAGCTGAAAAAATACCCATTAGGCAATAAGCTACATAAGAACACAAGAACATAAGAAAGGAGGAACACTGCAGGAGGCCTGTTGGCCCATACTAGGCAGGTCCTTTACAATTCATCCCACTAACAAAACATTTACCCAACCCAATTTTCAATGCCAATCAAGAAACAAGCTCTGATGTGCAAGTCCCTCTCAAATCCAACCCCTCCCACTCATGTACTTATCCAACCTAAATTTGAAACTACCCAAATTCCTAGCCTCAATAACCCAACTAGGTAGACTGTTCCACTCATCAACTACCCTATTTCCAAACCAATACTTTCCTATGTCCTTTCTAAATCTAAACTTATCTAATTTAAATCCATTACTGCGGGTTCTCTCTTGGAGAGATATCCTCAAGACCTTGTTAATATCCCCTTTATTAATACCTATCTTCCACTTATACACTTCGATCAGGTCTCCCCTCATTCTTCGTCTAACAAGTGAATGTAACTTAAGAGTCTTCAATCTTTCTTCATAAGGAAGATTTCTAATGCTATGTATTAATTTAGTCATCCTACGCTGAATGTTTTCTAACGAATTTATGTCCATTCTGTAATATGGAGACCAGAATTGAGCTGCATAATCTAGGTGAGGCCTTACTAATGATGTATAAAGCTGCAGTATGACCTCTGGACTTCTGTTGCTTACACTTCTTGATATAAATCCCAGTAATCTATTTGCCTTATTACGTACGCTTAGGCATTGCTGTCTTGGTTTAAGGTTGCTGCTTACCATAACCCCCAAGTCCTTTTCGCAATCTGTATGGCTAAGTTCTACATTATTTAACTTGTAAGTGCTAGGGTTATGGACACTCCCGAGCTTCAGAACC